>NC_142651.1:107860694-108013055 GCF_055504915.1 Nelumbo nucifera
AATTTGCACTCTAATTCACTTTTGCTGTGTTTGACAACACTACATTTTTGCATTAACAAATGACAGACCAATGCATATTTACATTGATAATAAGAATTATACAACAATAAAAAAGAAGTAGATTTGCATTTAAATGGGCTTTTGATAAAAAAAAAAACATATGCTTATGCAATTCATATTTGCATTCATTATAGCTAAAAGTCTGTTTGGTAAGAAGGTAAATTTATCAATGCAAAACTAACACAACTTTGTAATTTATATGAACTGTTTTATACTCTACATATTTGCATCATTTCCAAACACAGCCAAAACTAAATTTATGGATGCAAAAACAAACTAACTTTGCATTTTCCTGGATCGGAATGGACTCCCCATATTACACTATTCCCAAATGGCTACGTTTGGGAAGAGTGCAAATACAAATATGTACAATGAAAACCTTTTTTTTTTTTTGTCAGCAAGCTTCAAAGCAAAACCTTGAATATAATATTTCTAAACCTTATATTTACGCTACATGATTACATATTTATATTTGCACTATTCCCAAATTGAGCCATAAGATGCAAAACCTTTTTTGTGTCCATATGGATATATTGCTATCTATTAGCTATGCTGCCAAACTAAGCCTAGTATTTGGACAAAATTAGCAAATAATGGACTACATAAATTGCATTTATTTACAAACTAATTGAATGATATATCATATATGCAAGAAGAGGGGAGAGAGGATGGGGATGAGGATAATTGAATAATAATAGATCAAATCCAGCTGCCACCAAACACCATGAAGCGAGAGAAAAATAAAAAAGAATAAAAAGAGGGAGAGGGAGAGATAGGACTAAAATTTTGGAATGATCGTCCTATTGACATTGAGACCAAAGCAACTATTGGCATTTATTTGGCAAAATGTTGATTTATTGAAAATGATCTTGCTAAATAATGAGTCATTGGGTTCCAATCAGGGCAAAACCCATTCAAACAGTCTTTACAGCTTTGCATTGAAAATATCTCTTTGTTTATGTGCTTTATTTCATGGGGAAGATATTTCCAATACAAGGTTGGGAGAAAGGCGGCTGAAACGGTGTGGCCACGAATTTTCCCTGACGCCTAAATTGAATGACTTATTGTCATTTTGGCTGTGTTTGGTTGCAGTGCAAATTTATTTGCACTAGTACAAATGCATGGGAGTGCAAATATAAAAATACAAATTCTTGTTTAATTTTATCTTAGATTTTCATGTCTTAATTTATTTCATTTATACTGCAATCAAACAAAGTAAGCTAAATTTTAAAATAAAAATAGGTCAGAATTTACGCTCAAACCATTTGCACTGACATGGTTTTGCAATAGTGCAAATTTTTTTGCATTGCAACCAAATACAACCTTAGTGAATAAGTTATTAAGGATGCTATAAATTCTTCAATATATGGCTGAAAACCAAGTTGGATATACTACTATATGCTTGAATATTATTATTTAATTGTTTTTTAAATTTAAAAACAAAGTAATAAGTCATTTGATTTAGCTATTCCTAAGCTAAAACAAGGTTTTAAAAACCAACTCAAAACTGGAACCGTTCTAGCCATTAGTTTACGGATTGATGGTTTGATCATCCGATTCGAACGAATGATCTATTGCAACTGAAAAAATAAAAAAATGGCCAAAACCATTAAACAAATCGACAGTTCAATCACCCGGGTCAATAGGATGCTAAACAAATCAACAATTTTTTACTAAGGACCGGGTTGAAAATAAAATAAAACCAATTATTTGAACAGTTCTCGGGCCAAACGATTTGACCATCCAAATCAACGAAAATGACAAATATACAAATATCTCCAGCATAAATACAAATGTACAAGTTTCACGAAAATGACAACATCTATATTTTTGTTCTCTTATCGAACGGAATCTTAATGAAAAGCAATAGTGTCCAACAAAAAACAACAAATAAAATCCAATAATTTTTTTTTTTTTTTTTTTGGCTCCACGCGCTTTTACACATTCGACAATCGACAGGGTTCATTGTCAAAAGAGTGTTCTGTCCTTTATGAAGGAACTTGTTATCTGACTCACCATTCAATAACACCTGTCCGTTTCATGGCTTCATATTATCGATCTTATTAATTTATCTGTTTGTGTAAAGAATATAAAGTGATTGTTTTGTCTAGGGTTTCAGCTGAATACCCCGTTTTCACAAAATTGGGCCCAGAATCCCAGATCCATCGAAGACAACAAATCGTCAAACCTACAGGCAAAATGCATAGAGCCTCCTTTACCACTAATCGCATTCACTCGTCTCATCTTATTAAATCCTAATTGGATGGTTTCAGTAAGTTAATCAAGTTGGTAATTTTTTAATTAAATGACTCTTTTAGGGGCCATTTTTTGGGTAATATTGAAAAAAATTTAAATACATTCTCTTTTTTTCCCTTTCCGTTGAGTGTGTACGCGTTTTGTATATGGTAATTTTTTATAATGCTGATGATAGTAAATAATATGTTTCTAAAATTTTTTATAATTGTTTTATATTTTTATGCAAATAAAAATCATTCTTATTTGTCACCCTTATTTTTGTTTAATGTGATCAAGATATGATATTCAATATGTGCCCAAATGTTTTCTAACACTTTTTTGTATTTTTAATACTTGTGTGTTTTCATCTTTTTTTTTTTAATTTTCATTGTTTAATTATGACATTAAGGATTAACGCATTTGACCTAAAAGGTTGAACATCACCACCAAATAAGAAAATAACTCCATTTTTTGGTTGGTTTTATATTTATATTTTGTTTTCATCATCAATAAAAACAATAATTCTTTGTCATACATATTTTCTTTAATGTCGTTAGTTAATATAAAATATTAGAGATATGCCTGAATGTTTTTTTACATAATTTATATATTTTTGTGCTTTTATGTTTTTTAATTTTATTATTTGATTATGACGTCACGATTTGACACATTTGACCTAAAAAGTTGAATTGTTCATCTATCAACAAACAAGAAAACAATTTCATTTTTGGGTCAGTTCTAAATTGTATGTTTTTTCAACATAGAAACATCTATTATTTATCACACTTATTTTTATTTGATATGATCAATATAAAATATTAGATAAGTGCCTAAATATTTTTTACAAATTTATATATTATTACATAATATTTTTGTGCCTTTTATCTTTTTAATTATGATATCAATGGTTGAAACATTAATTTGACTCAAAATGTTAAATTGTTGACCTACCACCAAGAATTGGTTTTAAATTTATATTTCATTCCAGCATCAATAATAATTATTATTATTTATCACACTTATTTTTCTTTAATATGATTAATATAAAACATTAGAGATGTGCCCAATTTTTTGATTTTTTTTATTTATGTATTTATTTATATTTTTAAACCTTTTTTATTTTGTTATAACATTGACTTGTTTGACCCGAATGGTTGAATTAATTACTTTCCATAAGAATGGAAGAATGGTTCCATTTTTGGGTCAATTTTATAAAGTGTATCTTTTTATCATTAAAAATATTGGATATAGTTTTAACTAATAGAATTTATTGGTGAAAAAAAATAACTTAAACATATGATTCAATGAGAGAATAATGGGAGTTAATACCTAAATATAAAACTTAATGAGAGGGAATTGAATGAGGAGAAATGTACTACTTCAAATTACATTTTGTTTCTTTACAATTAGAGGAGCAAATTCAAAATTAGGGGTATTCTAGTCAAGAGTAAGACTCAATGAATGATAATAAGAGTTATTACATTAAATATAATATTTAATGAGAAGGATTTGAATGAGGACACATTTATTATTCAAATTACATTTATGTGATAGACGTAACTAGATGTTCAAGTGGATGGCTTCGCTAAGGCTATGTTAGATGGCTTGAAGCACAACATCATATTCAAAACAAGGTATATCCAAATCCAATATGATAATACATATCATAGATCCAATCTAATACGAAGATTCGGTCAAATCTCACAAATGGAAATTTGAATCTTCATCTGTTAAGGATGTTAAATTTTGAATTTGATATGATCATATTTAATTTCTAAAAATTAACAAATATTAAAAGACAGAAAGAACATAAAAGTTTCTATAAATAAAAACAAAAATACAAGTATTTTTCAACTATTTTCGTCATATATATTAATACATATATGTCTTTTTATAAAAAATACAAAAAATGCAATATAAATATATTTTTAAATAAATAACGTGTATGTACGTACGTACGTACGTACGTACGTACGTACGTATGTATGTATGTATGTATGTATGTATGTATGTATGTATGTATGTATGTATGTATGTATGTATGTATGTATGTATGTATGTATGTATGTATGTATGTATGGGATTTGGATTCGGATGAACTTGTGATTTGGGCCATTTGAATAGAAGATCTCTAACTATTTATGATTGTCCAACTCCAAGGAGCAGAGTAGATGATTAGATGGGGGGTGGGGCGTGAAGGAAAAGCTCGAAAAGAAGGCTAAGACTTTGGTAGGTGATTTGCATGGGGTTTTCCTAAAGGACTTTGAAGACCTTGTTGTTTTTTGGTTGCCAAACATATCATGATGTTAATGCCATCAAAGTGCAACACACTTATCCTAACCATAAGGGGTGGCTCAATAGCTATTGATTCAATCATCTAGATTCGAGCATCACATACTTGTTTAATAGCTATTGATTTAGTTTAATTTATTTTGTTAGCTTCTTTTCTTTTTGTTCTTTCCTTTATTTCTGATCTTGTTCCTACAAGTACGAGAACAATGGTGTTTTCGGGCATTTGCGGGGATTGATATACTCCTTCGCCCCTTTAGACCAGCCAATTGAGTCTGAAGGTGGGGGTTTTGATAGAAAAGGGGAGAGGTTTCCTACCCTTTTGCTCAAGCCCCTACGTCCAAAAGGGGACTGGACTGGAGGAGAAGGGAGCGCTCTTCATATCCCTCCTTGTTGTCAGAAAACATGGGTTCTTAGCTCCAATTCAAATGTAAACAAAGAGGGAATTTCGGCATTCACACTAACCAGAGAGAGGGGTGCCTAACCCCTTCCCCCTCTCCCTCTTTACCTACTCAGATTGGTCTGCCTTGTCCTAGTTGGATGGTGTGAAGTCATTATTAACTCTAAATATTCTACAAAATTCAATTTCAAGAGGCCCATTACTCCCAGTTGTCTATTATGATGGGTGGCAACTCCATATAATCAGCCATGAAGTGAATTGTCGAGTATTTTCCTAGTGTCCACACTAGTCAAGCAATAAGCTAGTTTGCAAAGATGTTGAAATTGGGTCTCCTGGTTGCAATCTGCATGGGTTATAAAGCTTGGTGGTGTGAGCATAGTAGCAGTTCAACATATGACCTACCCATATTGGCCCACCAACCCACTATGGGTGAGGGTTAGGGGTGAGATCTGAAAGAGTAAGAAATTATGTTGTGCTTGCTCAACAATTGCCTAGCAGCTACAAGTTCTCTGCATAATATCCAAAATGAAGAATTTGACTTTTGGGCGCACTTTGATGGACTTAATGCTTTTTCATATGTTAGGGTCAATTGAATCTGGTGTTCTAGCAATAACATTGGCTTGCTCCACCTAATCTAGGTGGTACCTCAACTTGATGGATAGAATCAGTAGCTTGAATTTCATGAGGTATGAAGAGGAGGGGGAGCTTGGCATGGGTTCCATTGCATAGGAGGAGTGAAGGAAGTGCCAACAAGGAAAATAGATGGAGTTGAGGAATTGAGTCCAAATGGAGCTGACAAGGAAAATAGCTAAGCCAACTTAACTAGTAAGGCTTGGTTGAAGAAGATCATAAAGACATCCCCTTAAGCATGCTCCATAGATATTAAGGTGATATTTGGCATCAATGCCAATGTCCCAAAAATTGGGGCCACATCGGAGCTACATGGGATAAAGAAGAATTGGTGATTTTCAATTTGTTTGATTGGTTGATTTTCATGATTTTTGGGAAATCAACTAAAAATGATTCCTAAAATTGTCCCATCTTAAGGGATCACCATTTTTTGTGATTCCTTGATTTTTAGGTGATTCTTATCTTTAGAGGATGACATGGCATCTGACATGTCTCTAAGAAAAGAATCAATACCAAACAAACTACTTATATGGCATAGATGATACCAAACAAAAATTTTTAGTGATTTTTTTCACCAATTCTCTATATAATTGACAAAGAGGAATCATCATCATTGCTAAATATCACCTAAGATATCTCACCCAATGCATAATGCTTTCTTCCGCTTTTTAATCCCATAAAAAGGTGGTCACTCTATTATGATTTTTTTTCATAGATTCAATTGGGAATCTTAAAATGGATCATGAGATAGGAAGGAATCTCAACGACTACCACTTTGATTAGGATTTCCCGTTCCACATAGAGATGAGGGCTCTCTTCTATCCTTCCATTTGAGCTAGGGTTCTCTTGACCATAGCTACAAAAGTCTTACTTTTGTTTTGTTTGATAGTGTTTGAGATCAAGCGATTTGAAGGGCTTCTGGCTTCAGGGACGCTCAAAATTCTAGTCATTAAACATTTAAAGCGACAAGGGGAGTTGATATTGAAGAGCACTTTGGATTTAGAAAAGTTGAAGGAGCTTTTGAAGATGGACATATTTAACAAGAGTAAATTATCATTATTGAAAATAAAAATGGGGAGGGCTAGGGTCTTCCTCCAAATTTTCATGATTTATAGGTCCCTTCCTCAATCACCTCATGGATGAAGGATGAGTGAACTTGGGCTACGATAATGAAAAGGAATAGGGACAAGGGGTCCCCTTGTCAAAGGTTGCATGTGGGCTTGATCCTGCCTCTTTGGATGCCATTCAAAGTGAGGGATGTTGGATTTTAGTCTCATTAAAGATTAAATCCATTGGGTGTTTGATTGATTAATTACATAATAATAAAAGGCACCTACACATGCACTTTGAAAAATGGTTTCAAAGTTCTCACCAAAACTCATTGTTTTGACTTGTTTTTCTTCTTTTAAGTATTGTCCTACATTGGAAAATTATTGAACTTAGACTTGGGTTTTTAAATAAGAGCTTACTTACACTCCCTTAGAAGTATAAAGAGGAGAATATAGAGACTTGCTACCACGTGGTTCGCATGAAATGACTATATTTTAGTGCGTTGAAGCAATGTGGGATGATATGAGATGCGATGACACCTAGTAGAAATCACATACTACAATTTGTGAAATCACAAAATTGCAAATTGCAACCAAAAAATTGCATTTAATCTAAGCCGCACATAAGGGTAAGTTATAGTTTTGGAGGCCAAACAATGACCATTAACATTTTAAATTAGTCCCATGGTCATAAATTGATGGTTGTGATCAAAAGACATTATTCAATTGTTAACAATCATTAAATGTTAATTAATTGTGAACAACCACAGAATTTGAAATTGTGATTATACGAAGAACTTCTTTGAACAAAAACACCCATTCTTAAGGTGACTCTTTAAAATCTATAATAGGATGCAAATCAAGCTGGATTGAACACAGACATGTTTTCACTCACTTCTCACTGCAAAACACTTGTCTCTCTCAATCTAATATGCTACTCTCTCACAAAAGGTTTATTTGGAGATTCTTCAACTTTATTGCTTATAGTATCTCACACAAGGTTGTTGTATCTTGGAATGAATTTGCTAGTAGCCTAACAACAAACTCAAAAAAAAATTAAATACTCCTCAAAGCTTCTCTTCCAAATATCTATAACACATTTTTCTAACAAAAAAAAATCTTAACAATCAAGAGGCACTAGTGCATAAAGATATCCAATGGTTAGTAAAAGCCATACTACATGTTGAACCCATACAAAAAAAAAAACTTTCCTTTTGTATCAGGTTTGCAGAAAGTGAAAGACCTTGTGGGCCAATATGATGTTGTCTGTGAGATTAGGTGTACTTATGGCTACACTTAGCCTTTTGAATTAGTCACTACAAATACCAATACTTGTAATATTTGTAGAAGGTTCAAAGTATCGATACAGATACACATGTTTGTATGTATATGGTGTTTTGGTGATATCAAACATTAGAGGAGGTTGATTTTAATAATATTTAACATTTAAAAACATGTATTTCTTGAAAGGCTAGAAAAGGTGTTTGGATAAATACAGTAAGAGCGTATCACATGGAAATACTTTTGTAGGCCTGTCAATTGGGTTAGGTGGGTCAGGTTTGGGTTGGGTCAAGACACTTCAGGTTGATTACGGGTTGGGTTGAATTTTGGGTTGGGTTGTCAAATGCTAGATCCTAACCCTAAATGTTCAGGCTAGAATTGACCCATTGGCCAATTTGAGTCATCCCAAAAAATAACTGAAATTTAAAAAATAAAGAAAAACTATATGAAAATGCCAAAATTTAAAAAATTAACCTTAAACTTTCAGATATAAAATAAAAAAAAATTATACGTTTAACAATTTAAAGAATAAGCAATAAAAAATAAAAAAAATTAAAGAATGGAAACTTTTAATAATGCATAAATACTTAAATAGTCTCAATTAAACTTGACATTAACCCATGACCTAACCCAACCCAGTTTTTTTTCGGGTTGGGTCGGATTCGCGGGGTGGATTAACTTTTTGTCGGGTCTATTTTGTAATAGATGAGCGAATTAACTATCACTAACTAATGGTATCCCTTAAATGATACCTTAATAGATGAGCGAATTAACTATCCCTTAAATGATAATTTCTCTTGTTGGTTGATAAGTTCCACAAGCTTTCACTTGAATGTTGTTGTAGTCTAAACAATATTTTAGTATAATGGATAAAGTCAGTCAGATGACTCAGATTTTGGATAGATTACTACGAAACGACACAAATTAAATATCCTCCAAATTCCAATCCACGTATTTTTGTCTTTAAAATATAATAAAATAATATATTTTTGTTTTTTTTTCTAAAAAACACCACCATTTCATTGACAATATGGTTGGTAATTGAATTGACACACAAACCACTATAACGTGCCCGCGCCAAAACCGTGAAATTGAAACCTTTCATCTTCATGCATTGATGGTACGGCGGTGGCATACTAGCATCTTGAATTAGATGAAGTGACGATTTTAGTCGGTGCTATGATTCACGATTTTAGCATGCGCCCAAAATCATATTGTAGCAAAAAGCGAATACTCAGCTTATACAATAAAATATCTTTTTTTTTTTTAAATCGTTTATTTTCATTCGTTTTACAATCGATTCTAGGGTTCAAATGGCGAAATCCTATCCTTTTCCTTCGATTTTCTTTTTTTTGATTGGATAAATAGGACAGTTGAAAATTATATCGAATTCGAACGACCTCGTATCCAATCCGATAAGATTAGATATGATGTTATTTGTTTTTTATAAAAACACATGTATATATATATGATGAAAATAATTGAAGAAAATATTTGTATTTTTTGTTTTTTTATATAAATTATTATATTTTTACATTTTCCATAAATTAAATCAGATTTGATCAGATATCCAACTAATATTGTTCAATCCGAGGTAGTGTAGGAATCGAGGTCACAGTCAGATAGTCCTTTCCAATTGGGCAGAGCCGGGGTGGAAGGGTAGAACCGCGCTCCAAGATCTGCAATCAAGAAAGATACCAGAGGCCCGGGGAGTTATCCTTGGGTAGACACTCCGACGCCTAAGTCAATAGAAGGTGGTAGGGAATTAGGCCGAGCAGTTGGAGAACAGTGCTGGTCCGAGCAATATAACAGTATGAGAGCTAGAAGTTGGATCACTTACCTTGAGCAATATAACGACATAGTGTTGACGTGGTCGAGGTGATAAGGCAGGCCGCGGATATGTCGTGGCACTGGCGTGGCCGAACACCAGATACCCCTGTGTTCCCTGGATATGTCAATAACCCCGGAAACCTCATCCGACCAGGGCACGAATCTTCAGTTATAAAAAGGTACCTCCCGCTCAAGGTAAGGGATCTAACTTCTAGCTCTCATACTGTTATACTGCTCGGACCAGCACTGTTCTCCAACTACTCAGCCTGATTCCCTACCGCCTTCTACTGACTTGGGTGTCGGAGTGTCTACCCAGGGATAACTCATCGGGCCTCTGATATCTTTCTTGATTGCAGATCTTGGAGCGCGGTTGCGTCCTTCCACCCCAGCTATGCCCAGTTGGCAAGGACTATCTGACTGTGACCTCGGTTCTTGCACTACCTCGGATCGAGCAGCATCAGATTAGCGTCATCTGTGGGAAACGCACAAAAAGCCTTCTCAAAAATCTTTTCTTCATCATGCATTCAAGAAGTGATCAAGATGCCAAGAAATCATTATGAACGTTCAACCGACCGATCCTCATCTTGGGAATCCCGTCGTCGCAGCCCTCCACGCCACGAAACCCAGCAATCACAGCCAGCCGTGGTCGACCCCGTCCAATTCCAAGCAATGCAAGAAAAGGTCGACCAAATCTTGGCGATGATGCAGTCTCTGGGGTCTGCAACGCCACTCACTTAGACCGTCCCCCTTGTTTCCCCGACGCGTACGAAGGACAATCCTCACCCCGAGGAACCCAAAGCGTGCCGATCGGACAAGAAGGGAGCACGGTCTGATCAAGAAAAGCAAGACACAACAAGAAGGTTCGTTTCCTCCACCCATTCTTGCGAACCCAACAACCATAGTAGGACTCATCAAACTACACAGATCCTGGCCAAGGAAAGGCTTGAGAAACAGACGCCACCATAGGTGGTCTCTGTCACCGAGTCCAATTCAGTTAAGGACTGCCCAGGGCGGCCCAAGAAAGAAAGAGCCACGCACGTCGTGGTCCCGGATGACAGGAACGCTGAGATTCGAGAGCTCCGACAATGTTTGATTGAGTTGGAGCGTAGTCAAGCACAGATGAGCGTGACACCACCCGTAGACCAACCCGCGGAAGGCAACCAGCCCGTCAAAGAGCCACCCTTCGTCCAAGAGATCATTGACGAGCTCCCTCTCGCGGGGTGCGGGCACCACAACTCGACAAATACGACAGAAACACCGATCCCGACAACCATATTAAAGCCCTCAAATCCCAGTTAATGATATACAATTCGTCTGAGGGCTTGATGTGCAAAGCTCTCATCTCCACCCTCAAAGGACCAGCCCTGACATGGTACTCATCCCTTCCCCCGCGCTCCATTGCGTCGTGGGAACAGTTGGAGAACCAGTTTCTGGCGCAGTTCATAGCCAGCCAGAAGCACTGGAAGATTTCGGCCAACCTAATGCAGGTGCGGCAGAGAGAGATAATCTCTTAGAGACTACCTGGCGAGATTCAATATAGAAGCACTGTAGGTCCAGAGCTTGAATCAATCCATGGTTTTCGTGGCTATACAGCACAGACTCCACCCTTTACTGTTCAAGGAAGAGAAGGGACACAAAGGAACACAAGGAAGAGAGATTGGACTGGGATCACAAAAGACAAAATCGTCGGCTCGACCATAGACCGAGGACGCCTCCACTGACCTATCGAAATATCATGTCGTTGAACACACCGCGGTCTGAAGTTCTGATGCAGATCCGCGACCGTAGCTATGTCCGGTGGCCCGAGAAGATGAAGACACAGGGCAACAAGAGGAACCGCGAAAAATACTACAAGTTCTACAGGGACCACGGCTACGACACGGACAATTGCTTCAACCTCTGCAATCGCATCAAGGACCTGATCAGGCAAGGGTACCTCGGCGGATTTGTCGACAAAAGAGAGGAGCCAGCACAAGAAGATCTGTGCCCAAAGACTTAGCCACCACCCCGAGCTCCCCCAGCCGGTGCCATCCACGTAATATTATGAGGGATCATCGCTGGAGGAGAGAGTAGCTCGGGGCACAAGAAGTATGCGCGGTTGCTCGAGATCGATGACCGAGGACATAAGAAGAGGCGGGAGGATCCAATCACCTTTATCGAGGATGACCTCCGGGGGGTCCAAACCCCGCACGATGACACCCTGGTGATCACAGCCGAGATAGCTAACTTTGAAGTGAAGCGTATCTTAGCCGATATAGGCATTTTAGCTAACGTCCTCTTCGAAGACGCATTCAAGAAACTTGGTATCGACAAAGACCGCCTCACCCCCGTCAACACTCCCCTTACGAGCTTCTTCGAGAAATCCCTAATGCCGACTAGGAGGATAATCCTCCCTCTTCTAATCGGAGATGACGACATCACTGCAACGGCCATGGTAGACTTCATTGTGGTCCGTTGCCCATCATCCTATAACGCCATCTTCGGTAGGCCAACCCTCAATGCTCTGCGGGCCTTAGTTTCCACTTTCCACCTCGCAATGAAGTTTCCAACCCAATATGGCGTGAGAGTGGCGCGTGGAGACCAGAGAACCGCGCGACAGTGCTACCTGATTTCCTACCGTGGATTGCGCCCTACTGCAAAAACGCTGATGGCCGAAGCATATGACCTGCGGGACGACATGAAGACACAACGTGGCCAACCTGTTGAAGACCTCATCCAGGTGCCACTTAGTGAGGAAGACCCCGAGAAGACGGTTCAGGTTGGCTCTCTCCTAGGAGATTGTCTTCGGGATGAACTAGTGCAGCTACTGAGGGATCACGCCGATGTGTTCACTTGGTAGGCGGCGAACATGCCGAGGATTGACCTCAAGGTCATCACCCACCACTTGAATGTCGACCCACGTTACCGACCTATCAAGCAGAGAGAGAAAAGCTTTGCCACAGACCGGTGGCAGGTGATCGCCGACGAAGTTCAGAAGTTGCTCAACATCAGCTTTATTCGAGAAGTACCCAAACTAGTTGTCCAACGTGGTAATGGTGAAGAAGGACAATGGGAAGTGAAGGATCAGCATCGACCTCACCGACCTGAATAAAGCCTGTCCCAAGGATAGCTTCCCCTTCCTTGGATCGACCAGTTCGTCGACGCAACGGCGAGACACGAACTCCTGAGCTTCATGGATGCTTTCTCAGGATACAACCAAATGCAGATGCACCCAGATGACCTAGAGAAAACAACCTTCATCACCGACCGCAAACTCTACTGCTATAAGGTGATGCCCTTCGGCCTCAAGAACGCTGGCACCACTTATCAGCAGCTGGTGAATGAGGTCTTTAAGGATCAGCTTGGCCAAAATGTTTAAGCCTACGTTGACGACATGCTCATGAAAAGCAAGAAGGCCAAGCACCACCTAGCAGACCTTAAGGAAGTCTTCGACACTCTCAGGAAGTAAAAAATGAAGCTGAACCCAACCAAGTGCGCCTTTGGGGTCGGCTCTAGTAAATTCCTGGGATTCATGGTGACGCAAATAGGAATCGAGGCCAACCTAGAAAAAATTCGGGCCATCCTCGACATGTAGTCATTTCGAACCCACAAAGAAGTGCAACATCTCACCGGATGAATAGCCGCCCTCAACTGATTCATGTCCAAATCCACGGGCCAGTGCCTACCCTTCTTCAAGGCCCTCAAGCACACGAAGGACTTCCAATGGACCGAGGAATGCGAATGGTCCTTTCAGGAACTAAAAAGGTACCTAAGCTTGCCGTCTCTCCTTACAAAACTGAGCCCGGGGATGAGCTGCTGCTCTACCTCTCAATCGGGGATGAGGTCGTCAGCTCGGTATTGGTCAAAGAGGAAAATCGGGTATAGAGATCGATCTACTACACCATCAAGGTTCTCGGCGGCATAGAAACCCAGTACACCAACCTAGAGAAGGTGGCCTTGGCGCTAGTGCTTACCGACCAGCCCCTCAAGCAAGTACTCTAGAGGCCAGAAGCATCTGGCCACCTAGTTAAATGGAGTGTGGAACTAAGCGAATTTGACATTGACTACACTCCTCGACCCGCCATCAAAGCCTAGTCCCTAGCCGATTTTTCTGGCAGAATGCACCTTTACCACACTGGACCCAGCCTCGGCACCATAGGTATGGACTCTCCATGTGGATGGTTCATCAAACAGACAAGGCAATGGGGTCGGCCTCATCCTCCTCGGTTCAAATAACACGGTACTAGAGCACGCTCTCAGGTTCGAGTTCAAGGCCTCCAACAATGAAGCCCTAATCGTCGGGCTTCAACTTGCCCTTGACCTCGGAGCCCGATGAATCGAAGCCTTCAACGACTCCCAGCTAGTGGTCAACCAGATCCACAGCCAGTTCAAGATGCGGATCCCCACCGTGGCGAGCTACTTACAAAAGGTGCAAGAGCTCATCCAATGCCAATCTAATGCTGCTCAATCCAAGGTAGTGCAGGAACCGAGGTCATAGTCAGATAATCCCTGCCAACTGGGCGGAGCCGGGGTGGAAGGATTGAAACGCGCTCCAAGATCTGCAATCAAGAAAGATATCAGAGGCCTGAGGAGTTATCCCTGGGTAGACACTCCAATGCCCAAGTCAGTAGAAGGTGGTAGGGAATTGGGCTGAGCAGTTGGAGAACAGTGCTAGTCCGAGCAGTATAACGGTATGAGATCTAGAAGTTGGATCCCTTACCTTGAGCGGGAGGTACCTTTTATAGCCGAAGATTCGTGTCCTAGTCAGATGAGGTTTCCAGGGTTATCAGGATGAGGTTAACCGCTAAGGTCTTCGGGATAAGACCTGATCCCTAGCAGGGCTGTCCTTTTTCCTGTTTTCAGACGTGGTTATTTGTATGGCGTGGTGTCAAAGTGGCTGGATAAGGTAGGGAATAGTGCTGACGTGGTCGAGGTGATAAGGTAGGCCGCGGATATGTCGTGGGGTTGGCATGGCCGAGGTGACAGGGTGGCCACATAGGCACCACGTGGTGTCCGGAGCCAACTCATCCATTATCCGAATATCAACATTATTAATGGATTCAAATTTGAAACGATGTTTGTGAGATCCAATCAGATCTATTATTTGTACTGTTAGATCAGATTTGGATATACCTTGATTCAAATATGATTGGATACATTTGCATCCCTACATAAAAATAATACAAATTTTATGAACAACAAAAAAAGAGACATATTTGGAAAATAAATCAATTTTGAAAAAATAGAGACTTCGAAGAAAAAATTTAGAAAATAAGCATTTTGGTGAAAAGTAAATGCATGGCTATTTTGGACATTCTCGTACTTCTTTGTTAGTAGATTCTAAGGGGGTGCTTGGGACCAGTGCATTTCACGACCATTCTGTTTCACAAGTGGGCCCCGATTTATAAGTGATTCATTTCATCTGTTTTTTTTGGAAACACGAATAAAGGGATGCAAGCTGATTGGACGTTTAAAGTGATTTAGCTTAGTATCATAACATATTTATAATGACAACTGTGTGATATCTCAAAAGGTAAAAAGCTTTTTCAAAGCTAGGGTGATACATGATCACCCAGGCGGTTCAATAACCAAAAATTTGGTGTTTCAAGAAACCCTTCCTTTCACGAATTCCAAAGCTAATTATTACAAAAACGTTTCAAAAAACATGCTACCAAATACCATTTTTTTACCGATTCCATTTATTTGTTGATATGACACGCATGACACATCCGATACGGGGCGTATCATATCGGTATCGAATTAGGGTGATATAGGACACGTTACATCTAATTTGTCTGATATGAGTGCATATCAGCTCGTATCGTTGCTAATTGCATGATTTGAACCTGAAACTCCATGCACGAGGCGTCAAAAGCCTTAAACTCACTGTTAAACCACTAAGCCATGCCATGCATTGTGATATTTAACGAAATAACATATTTTTATTAATGTCTGTCCAAACAAATAATCAATATTTATGTTTTAAAAATAACTCTAATTAAAAAAATAAATAATATTTAATAAAACAAATGGAATAAATAATCTATCAATTCTATATTTACAACAAAAGATGATTTTAATCTCAAGAAATTTATACAAATAAAATATTAATAGTAGAATAATTACCTTATTACTTAAAATTTATAAATTTTCACGTGATATATATCTTACAAAATTTATATGTTTTTATAATTATTCATTAATATTTTAATTTACATTAAATGACAACATACTTATTATTTACAGAAAGTAAAAATTATATATTTTTTTAAAATTATTAAATGATATTTTAATTTATATTTGAGAAATTAATATTTGGTTAACTTTTTTATTAATGTTAAAGAGAAAAAATAATAAAATAGAAAATAATTGATATAATAATTAGGATAAATATAATAGGACCATCTTGGACTCTTAATTAATGCATTGTATGATATCTGCACATTCTGCTATTAATTATAATATATTTTTATGTACACCAGTAAACATATATTTCTTATATATTTTATACATTATTTATAGCTATTTGACCATAAATTTAGTGTTATTAATATATTTATGAAATTTGCATGTGTTTCCCTAGTGTATTCAAGTGTTTTGATATTTTTTGTCCGTATCCATGCGTTTCCAAAGTGTATCTGTATTTGTATCTGTATCAATATCCAAGTTATCCGATACGATACTCGATGTCGATAATTTAATCCTTGACCAGCATTTAAAAAACACAGTAGTCCTAAACGTCCTCTAAGAAAGGGATCCACTCAATAAAAAAGTTTATTGTAATTGCAAAACTCACATGCGTTGCATGTTAGAATTTTTTTCTTCATATTAATTACTTGAGTTTTAGATATATCATAGTTAAAAATGTAAATTGAAAATGAACAAAAGTAACAATATGGTTAACAATAAACTTAAATATTTATTATTCAATTATGACATCATGGGTTTCTTTGAAAAGTTGGATTGCTGACCCACCATTTAGACAAGAAAATAGCTTTACTTGTGAATTAGTTTTAAATCAGGGAAAATTATAGCTGGAGTTAGTTGTATATTTAAAATTAGGCTACAAGTTGGTCCATAAACCAACAAAACTCTAACAACCGGCTATGAATTTCAAATTATAAAAACCCTCACCATGTCATTAGAGGCTTATATGGTTGGTGCCAACATGAGACTCTTAATTCATGTTGGGCACAACAAAAAGCTTATACTAAAATTGACCTTTAATGTTGGGTGATTAAAAAAAAAAGTTTTTAGTCTCTCTTTCTCTCTCTCTCCCTCCCTCCCTCACACTCTCTCACTCATAATCATCTTTATTTGCTTAACGATTATGTGTTTTGAAAACAAATAAAAATGGTTTTTGGTTTCTATATTTACATTATCTATATCAATTTCTCTCATTCTCTCTCTACCAATCGTTCTCCCTTAATCTCTCACACTCTCTTTCTTGGTTGATCTTTCATCCTCCCTTAATTTATATCGTTCTCCCTCAATTTCTCTCCCACTCTCTTTCTCTCTCATTTTTTTAATTTTCTCACACATTTATATGGTATTAATCAAATCATATAAAAGAACATGAGACCAACTTGGTATGGTTCAAAAATTATTACACCAATTTGATAAAAAATCACAAGAAGCTCTTATCTATGAAATTTATACCAATTGGAGAACGATAGAAATTGAGTGAGAATGGGATATTGACTAAGAGGGAGAGTAAGGGAAATAAATGAGAAAGATTAAGTGGGAACAATAGAGATAGAGGTTTTGATTTAGCTATAGACCAAAGCTGATAGAGTGGGAGAGACAGAGGGAGCAGGAGATCAAGAGATGACTATGAGAGTGAGAGAGAAGGGAGGGAGTAGGATAGAAACTGAAAACCTATTTTCTATATAGGTTTTTTGTTGTGTCTAATATGGACTAAGAGTTCTATGTTGGCAACCACCACATAAGCCTCTAATGATGTGGCGGGGGTTTTTATAATTTGAAATATAGAGCTGGTTGTTAGAGTTTTGTTGGTTTCTGGACCAACCTACAACCTAATTTTAAATGTACAATCGACTTTGACTATAATTTTTTCTTTAAATTATATATTTCATTTACATTATATATAATATTTTTTTACTTATCACACTTAATTTTTGTTTGTCTATGGTATCATTTGGCTCAAACCACTAACCCACCATGTAAAAATAAAAATTGTTTGATTTCTAGGTTGATATTAAATTTTGTATTACATTTTCATCATTGATAAAAGTATTTCTTATGTATAAAACTTATTTTTGGTCAATATAATGAATGCACAATGTTAGTGATGTACCAAATATTTTATTTTTTATAAATATATAACATTGGATATGTGCCTAAAATTTTCTCTATCTTTTTTTTGTGATTATTTGTATTTTCTATTATTAAAAATTTTATTATTTGACTATGACATCATTTCATTTTAGGTAGATTTTGAATTTGGCATACCATTTTCATGGTTAATAAAAATACTTCTTACATTTCATAGTTATTTATTCTATTTTTTTTATCTACTTATGACATTATTTATTAGTCCATTTGATCCCAAATGATTGAATACTTACCCACCACCGCCAGGAGGGAAGAAAATGGTTTTGTTTTCAAATTACTTTTCAAAATATTTATTTTTATATTATTAAAATTATTATTATGGATTTAATTACAAGAATTTAATGATGAAAAAATATATCTTAAATATATGATTTAATGAGAGAGAATAGGAAAAATATTTATTTCCAATTGGTTTTAAGTTTTACATTCTATTTCCATCATTAATAAAAATATTTATTATTTATCATACTTATTATTGTTTAATATCTATGTTAAAAATGTTTTCATTTTTTAATTTGTATTTTTTAATTTTATTATTTAATCATGGCAACATGAATTAACTCATTTGACCCAAAATGATTTAATTTCTTACCAACACCTAGATGAAAACACTATTTTTACTAGGTAGATTTTAAAAGTATAAACTTTTATGTTGTTTGAATTATTAATTTATTAAGTATGGATTTAATTAATAGAACTTAATGATGAGAAGCAATAAAAATGACTTAAATATATGATTTAATGAATATGAATGCAAGTTAATAACTTAAATGTTAGATTTAATGAGAGGGAATTGAATGCATTGAATATCTTTAAATTACCTCTTTTCAACTCATTTAAATCAAGAACTTGTCCTCATTTTTTATCAATAAATTTAAATATAAAAGAATAAATTGTCTTTAAAAAATTTTAAAAATATTCTTAAGACCATTTATACTTTTTTTAAATAGTATAAATAAATATAAATTTACCCAAAAGAATAAAATCAGAATTAACTCCATTATCGTGAAGTACTTAACAAGGCGCCCACCTTGCCAGCAAGTTGCTACCACACCCAATTAAAAGAATAATAAAACGAAAAAAAACAGAAATACAGAAAAAATATAAATGCAATTTAATAATGTTTGTCATTATCCCGATGTACTTAAAAACGCGTCCACGCTTGGTCTCAACTCTCACGACTAATAGACAAATGGGTGTTTATCAATGAAAAATACTTAAAAAAGAAAAACAATCAAAAACTGCGACAAATGAGTACGTTCAAAGTTAGGATTAGCAAGAGAAAGAAAGGGGTCCCACCTTGCTTTGCTACCCAACATACAAAATGAACCAGGAGACGTACGGTCCAGATTGCTCTTGTGCTGAATTTAGCAAGTTCCTCTAATATAAATTGCCGTCAATAAATCGGTATTTCTTACTAAACTTGTCGATTTTGTTTCTGGGAATAGCGAGAAAGATTTGGACGCTTTCCTCCTCGATTCCCTTTATTTCATCCAAATCGATTGATACAAGCCGAGAAAAAGGTCTACCACTTCACGTCATTACCATTTTGACCAAACCGAATTTCCGAAAAAACAAAGGTCAAGGCAAAAAGTGAGTGTATCACCCGAAACTGTGGTTTGAATTGCAAAGAACTCTGTGACGCTTCAATCTCTTCTTCACTTCAATGGCAAAACACGAAGAACTGTCAATCCCTGTTTACTCCACCCTCGAACCAGTTTATGGGGATGAATCCCAGCTTGAAGAAGCTCAGCTTCGATTCGATAAGCTTAAAGCCAAGTTTCTTGAAGTTTTCGGTCACCAACCTGATGTTTTCGCTCGATCTCCAGGTCTTCTTTTTTTCTCCGTTTCCTCCCTTCTTCTGTTTTGTCTCAGTTTCGTTTTCAGTTCGAATTGTTCTTTCGAGTTCCGTTGCTTTCATCTTGCTTTTGTTTATTAGAATTCTAAGCGAAACGAATTCTTTGTCTTTCCCCCTAATTGACACACCTATTTGGCTTTGAAGCCTTCAATTGCGTTTAGGGGACTTCGGAGACTCAACCCTCGTTTCTGGTCTTTCATGCAGGTCGAGTGAATTTGATCGGAGAGCATATTGATTATGAGGGATACTCCGTGCTGCCGATGGCCATAAGGCAAGACACAATCGTCGCGATCCGTAAGCATGACGCTGGAGAGTCTCCCCAGCTTAGAATCGCAAATGTGAATGATAAATATACAATGTGTACTTATCCCGCTGATCCTAATCAGGTGAATGTGAACTTGTTTATTCTTCTAATTTCTGTCTCTATCATGCAATTTTCACCTTCCCTTGCAAAGTAAATTCCCTTTACTCGTTGGGAGAAGACCCAGGTAGTCCAAGATAGACTCAACTCTGCCTGCCTTACCACCATTTACTTCTACTAACATATCACGCACTTTGTTTTCGATGCCGTATGTTGATGTGCACATTCTGGTTCAAGAGCGTTCTGATGACTATTAATCATTTGAAATAGTCCTTCTCTCTTTCTCTCCCTTCATTGGTAATTGGCTTATATCTTTAGTTCCTTAGAAGTCATCAATGAAGGGTCACAGGGGGATAATAGAGAATGTAAACTATAAAACTATGCATGAATGGGCATCTAATCACATGCGGTTCTTTAGATTTTGATAAAAGGTAAAGTATGCAAAGAAATTAATGAACTTAAGGCCTGATTACATTCATAAAAAAAAAGAAAAAACTTAGGCCTGATTACTAAAAATACACTAGTCTAGTGCATAATTTACCTCTTTTTCTTAAAGAAAAAAACACTTATTTCATTAGATGCATTCTGGATGAAATTGCTTTTTTTTTGTTTTTTCCTTTTTGAGAAGGGGTAAAGTATGTTAATAACAAAAGGAAACAAAGTGTCATGTACAACGAAAAGAACTTACTTTTTTTGCTGTCCAAGGTTTTCTTTGCAGCTTTACTGTGCTCCTATATTTGAGTTTCCTCCCTTGTGTGCTGTAATTCTGACACTGGCTCATGCTTTACCATCCATATGCTCATGATAAGTTAATGTCAGCCAGAATTACAAATAAGGCACTAATATGAGTTAATGGGTTAATACATTATTTTTTTTTTTTTATGAATGAGAATAATTTATTAATCCAGAAATTAAGGCAATACAGGAAACCCATGAAGAGGCACGAGCTGTTACCTCTTCTAACAAAGTATTACATCAATTAAAAACAAGAATAAACAGAAAAAACAGAAATGGGTTAATACATTATTGAAAGCCTTAATTTTTTTTTATCTTCCTTTTTCGCATTTGCAAATGAACTTTATATTATGCCAAGATGCATGATCTTATTCATCTGTGCAGGATGTTGATTTGAAGAACCACAAATGGG
This sequence comes from Nelumbo nucifera, assembly GCF_055504915.1. Lineage (NCBI taxonomy): Eukaryota > Viridiplantae > Streptophyta > Magnoliopsida > Proteales > Nelumbonaceae > Nelumbo > Nelumbo nucifera. The sequence goes on from NC_142651.1 coordinate 107,882,169, forward strand.
GTCATTATTTTATCTGTGGGTGAGATATGACACTCTTACTTTGGTTATACTGTTTGCAACTCTGGCCATTATCAAGCAGCCCCTTAGGCTGACATATCTTGAAACCTTTTAATTTAAAGCATCTCTGTTGTTCTAGCCTTGCATTTAGACCAACTTTTATCAATTATTACCATATATCAGCAAACAAAATGCCCACGGGATCTTCTCTTGTAAATTTGTAGTTCATCCATAGCTACTGCAAAAAGATATGGCCTAAGTTCTGACCCTCAGTGTAAACCCATTTTGATTCTTCTCCAAGATATGTACCAATATCATAATTACATTATTAATAAAATTGTTTCTGATCTGTTAATGATAAAAAATTGGGTTAAATTCCATTATATGGGCAATAGGCTCTCCTTGTTGCCTAGAATTGCCTATATTCCTTGACAACTATGTAAGACACTTGCTAATGAAATTTCTTAATGAGAAATTGTCTTCTATTTTTCTTCAGTTACAAAGGATATTATGAATATGCCAAATCTAAAGGTGTAGATGTTGGTGTACCAGTTGGACTTGATGTCCTTGTTGATGGGACAGTTCCTACAGGTAACTCTCCCTGATTTTTGCTTGTAATGCAGCATCAGTTCTTTTCTTTCTTTCTTTCTTTTTTTTTTTTTTGATAAAATGCAGCATCAGTTCTGTTTAATTGAAAGCTATCCTGCTTAGTACTATAGTTTTCTGTTTCATAATGAAGTCAAATTCATTTAGTGTTATTTTTATGCAGGGTCTGGACTATCAAGCTCAGCAGCATTTGTTTGCTCTTCTACTATTGCTATAATGGCTGCTTTTGGTGTGAATTTCCCAAAGGTGTTGCTCTTAATCCTTTCAAAGTTCTTTTTTGTTTGCTTACTTGCCTGGTCTTCAGGGCCTATCTTTCAAAATCATGACAAGTGGACCTCTTCTCTGTCCAAATGGATCTTTTTTTATCATCAGCAGTAACCAGTTTGTATTAATTTCAGAAAATATTAAGGCCATCATTCCAAAAAGCTTGGAGATGATGGGACTAATACACGAATAGCCTGGGACTGACATAAAATAGGAAGTAAAATTGAAAATAGAATTACAAATTTACCTTGGGCCCAGTGCCCCCCCCCTCCCCCCTAAAAAAAGCTCTTCTGTGTCCATTCTGCCCTAGAGAATCTACTAGGCCACTGGCAGGTCTAGGGATCCATGCAAATGAGAGGTTCATAATGGATGCTAATTCCTAAGCCTTGTCCCAACTATATGGGGTTGGCTGCATGAATCCTGTTTCACTATTCCATTCTGTTTTGTGCCATATCCATTGTTCTTAGCTTCTCTGAGTAGATGTCAAAAATCCAAAGGCCCGTCAGATCAATCCATAAAAATTTAAATTTTATGCTTATGCCACTCAATGATGAATTTTCCATTGTCTTCTAGGAGTATCCAAGTAGCCAAAAACTGCAGAGCAGTGTCAGGCTGGCAGCAGCCCTTCAAAATAGTCTATTGAGCGACCCCTTTGAACTCCTCCCTCATCAACACCAACCAAGTGTACCATTCTTATAATACTGATCTCTATGATAGTATCAACTTCTTGCATCTTATTTTCAAAATGTTCGTATGGGTTTTCTATAGCATGCAACTCTTTATGAGTATTATTTTATGAATTTGGCAGGATTTCCTCGTGTATTTGCATGTAAGCAAAAAAAAAAAAAAGAAAAAGAAAACTGCATTTGCATGATTCTATGTGTATATGCATACAAACATGTGTGTAACTGTGTATATATAGATATATACATATAGAGATGTTGCCTCTGGCATCTCCATTGCAAGTTCTGCACTCCCCCCAACCCCCCTCCCCCAAATGGTTTGGAGGGAAAGGAAAATGGACTGAGTGGATGCTTCATTTCTGATGACCAGTCCGACATAATAGCAGATAAAGAAATTTTATGCTTCCAAAATACCAAGGATAAATTGCAAAGGATTAGTAAATGGAAAGTGATCTCTCAACTAGCTTTTTGGAGAAAGTACCCATGGAATAAAAGGACACAAAGTGGTATTCTCCTTTAAAGGACCTCACAAGTGTTACTTTTCATCAAATGGAAAGCTTAGAAGCAGAAAGCCCTTATTTTAGAGGATTGAGGTCCATACAAACTGCTTTTACTGTAAATAGTAGATCCTATCTCAGTCCCAGCTGTCATTGAGAATCATTATCAGATTATATTAACATACTATTCAATTTTTAAGAAAAAGTAACTTGTCAAAAAAATTTAAGAAAAAGAAAAAAGAGGAACCATTATCGACCACCAAAAGAAAAGTTGGTCTTGCTTAGCTTCATTTCCCTTCATTAAATTCTTATGCATAAGGTTCATGTTATCCATTTCTCCTTGGTGGATGAAGAACATTTTGGTAGAACTATGAAATTTATCCAGCTCTTTTGCAATGTGATAAATCTACCAAGGAATAATCCTTTGTGGGAGAAATTTCCTGGAACAAAATTTCCTGTTGCTTTGTTGTCTTTAGTTTCCAACAAGCACCTCATTCTTACTGTTTGGGGGTACTGAAGTTTTTTGGTGAAGCGCTAGTTACTTTCCAAGGAACTCCTATTTGGTATTGCAGCTATTTGCTTATTGAAGATAGAAATTCAGTGCTGGAATGGAGACTGACTAGTTTATTTTATGTGCACTATGTGTGACATATTGTTCCCTCTTTCTCTCTCCCCCTCCCCATTTAAAATTTTGTTTGCTAGCAGCTTAATTTCAATATTGTTGATACAAAATACAATGTTTTACAAGTACATAAATGTCTTATAATGATTTTCAATAAATTTGGTTCCATATATATGTCAAATTAACCTGTACTAGGATGGGTGCCCCCTGGGAAGTCCTCTTTCTTCACCCCATATAGTTGGTACAAAGCTTTGTTGAGTTGAGTATATGCTAGATGAACCTATGAAAATTCTTTTTTTTAGTTGTCATATTATATTCTCAGACATTTACATTGTGCACGTGGATGATCTTTGCTTCATAATTTTAAAATACACTTTCTGTTCTCTTTTAATGCCTTTCAATGAATATCTTATTGCAATTTCTTTAATTAATGCAGTCTGGAATTACTATCAAGTAATCAAGATTTCACTGAGAACTACTTTTGTTTATTCTGGTTAAGTTGCTTGGTAAATATAGTTGCTTTTGCCATGCTAAATAGACAGGAAACCAACCAGAGCATTCAATGCATATATTGATTCTTTCTTTTTTCTTTTGAATAATAGCCTGCTCATTCCTTTTATTGCAGAAAGAAATTGCACAACTTACATGTGAATGTGAACGCCATATTGGAACACAATCTGGTGGAATGGACCAGGTGAGGTTTTTGTTATTTCACTTGTTTGGTTCTCTATTAGTTTTCCTGAATTATTTTCTTTCACAAAGAATGGTTTCTTAATTATGTCAGTTAAGTTTATTGTCCGATTGACCTACCCTGTTTTTACTGCATGGAGAAATGATGTCACTAATACAAGGTGAGATGTAAGGCTGAGTGGACAGCTGGATTTTATTGGTAGCATCAAACATTTTGTCGCTATCTGAAAAAGAGTTAATATAAGTACAGAGAGAATATTTGCTTAGCAGACTTCAAGATTTATTTCTGCAATACCCTTTCCCATCAGTTGTGTATCTACACCTATATAACCTCATTTTCTGGGTCAGTGGTCCCCTAAAACAGCTGATTTCTGCTCGCACCCTGCCTAACCAAAGTATATGCTGAACTATTTGCAGTTCTTTAGAGTTTAGACCTATGTAAAGGATGTTTTGACTTTTGAGTTCCCTAGCTGGGCTTCTCACTTTTTTCACGATTGCATGTGATGCCAAATCCTTAGATTGTCATCTTTAAACCAATCAATTACAACATGAGGTCCCCTTTAACTATGAAGTCTCTATAGTTAAGGATTTTTCCCAATTCCCAATCTCAGTCCTTGGCATACAGCCAGTAGCTCCAATCTTATCAAGTCACTCCTGCCAATAGGTCCCAAATAGATGGCCAGAATGGTGCCATTGCTCTCCCTAAAAACACCATGAATGCATGAATCTCCTGGCTTCCCCATACTACATCCGTCAAATTTTGATAAAACCAAGTTCCCTGTCATTAGTAGAGACCAAGAGGTAGCCATTCTGGTTTTTGAAGATGAAGACAATACCATACATTGCCATCATCTGAGAATGCCATCCACTTAAAATGGGTTGAAAATGCTTAATGCTTTTATTCGATGACCCATCAAAAATACCATACATTGCCATCATTTAAGAATGCCATCCACTGAAAATGGGTTGAAAATGCTTACTGCTTTTATTCAATGACCCATCTTTATCAAAATGTTTTCAATGATGGCTTATTGCATTTTTCTTCTTAGGAAAATTTAACATTTCTCTCTTCCCATATTGACCAAATGGTTGCTGCCCTTGTGTACCTACACATATCCCTCCATGTAGGCGAAAGTGAATTAGGCCTTCTAGGGGGAAGAAGCATATAGATGGACGTTCTCTCCTTTATTTTTTTGGAGAAAAGGTAAAGTAATTTTATTAAACTTAGATAGTATAACAGACTAGAACACCTTGGACGGGCATTGACAACAGCTAGAAACATTACAAATCCCACAAATTCCTGGACCTCAACAGCACCCCCAGGTTAGAAATCTGAAGCCTCTTTGCAGCTGACACCCAAGAGACCAACTTCCCAAAGGAAAATGATGTTAAATCATGCGTTTCCTTGGAAGTCTTCTGGAACAGCCTGCTGTTTCCTTCAGTCCAGATGGTACTTATCACTGCAGATGGAACAGAGACCCACACACTGCTGGCAAGCTTAGAGAGATGTTGAACTTCCCAGCACCAAAAGAGATCCATCACTCTTCCAGGCATTACCCAAGTTAATCCCAGAGCTGAGATGTAGTGCCACCAGAGTCAGGAGGTGACAGAGCAATGTAGGAACAGGTGATTGGTTTCCTCCAAAGCCTGCCTGCACAGCACACACAACTGGTCCTGGACCTGTACCCCTCTTTTAGACATTAATTTTAGTTAAACACCTGTCCAGAGACACAGCCCACACCAGAGGGTAAAAGATTTGACTGAAAAAGACCATCAGCATTCCAATTCCAGCTCCAACTGTCATCACTATTTATGTCCACAGACTGAACTGAGACTATCTCAAGCAACTCAACAAATTTAACAATCTCCCAGTCCTGAAAGTGTCTTCGAAATGAAGGGCACCAGATTGCTGATCTACCATTAGACTCATAACAGTCTGCCACAGCAGCATCCTGATTCTCAGCAAATCTGAAATGGCTGTGGAAACAACTCTGAGAGAGGGCAGTTGCTGCACCAAGGGTCTTTCCAAAAGGCCAGCCTTTCACCATTACCCAATTTAGGGCTTAGTCCTCTGCTGAACCTTGGAAGAATGCCAATAATTTTCCTCCATAAGGAGCAACCTAAAGAGGGCAAAGATGAAGTGGTTATCCAATCTCCTCTATCAGTGTCGTATTTAGCAGCATTTAAGTCTCTCCACCACCTACCTCTTTCCAACCCAAACCTCCAAATCCACTTTCCCAACAGAGCAATGTTAAAATTCTTCAATCTCCTAATCCCCAGGCCTCCTTGCACTGTATATTTTTTTGTTGATGAATAACAGTTCTGGATGTAGTAGCACTATGTGTTGTGTTTTCATACATCATCACATAGCCCCTCAAAGGTGGTTAGCCTCTGTTAATCACCTCATCTAAGAAGTCTTAATGCCCCTTGTTTTGCTAAACTATCTGTCAATCCATTGGCAGATCTTGGTACCCATGTAACAGTGCCCTTAATTTCTACATGCTTCTTCACCCAAAAAAAAAAAAACATTTCTTTTATCTCCTTAATTAAATGTTTGTACCTCCACGGACCCTTGTGATTTTTCATCAGCCACCTCGTAACAACATGAGAATGCCTTCTACTATTAGATGCCTGTACTTCATGTCATTAGCCCTTCTTTCTCCTAACACAACCCACAGTTGTGCCCTAGTTGAATCACCATTTCCTTGCACTGTATGGTTGATTAAATGATTTTTGATAATCCATTTTCTTTGAATGGAAAGATACATATATGCTTATGGATTATATTTGCTAGTTCACCACACCTGATTTTTGTTGTTTCACAGGCAATTTCTGTCATGGCAAAGGCTGGGTTTGCGGAACTGATTGATTTCAACCCTATCTGTGCAACTGATGTGCAACTTCCTGCTGGTGGATCTTTTGTGATAGCCCATTCGTTGGCAGAATCTCAGAAAGCAGTAACTGCTGCAACAAATTACAACAACCGGGTTGTAGAATGTCGTCTAGCAGCTGTAAGTTTTGGCATTTCATTGTTATATTGGCAAAGAAGTTTTGCTTCTAGTATATCACTTTCCCAATGTCAGGCTCCCAAGATACTTTAGATTTTGTACCACTTGATTTGTTTCTCAAGTGTCAAATGCTATGTGAAAAGGTCATTAGCCAATGTTGGTCTCAGATATCTGGGGTCTGGAGAGGGGTGGACTGGATATGGACCTAACCTTCAACATCTTTTTTGGCATTAAGTGGCTTTTCTCAGACTTGAACCTACATGCTCATGCTTGTCAAATTCAATCTGCACTCTAAAAAAACCATTGGCTTCATTCTAAGTTAAATTATTTTAGTGGTTTGATTATGAGGTTCGGTATTGTGACAAAGAATCTTCAATCACTTCAGTAAACAAGTTAAATTATTTGAGTTGATTACGAGGTCCAGTATTACTTATGATGGTTAAAAATAATTTTGAAACTTGGGAACAATTGTGGATGTGTGGCAAGTTACATGTTCTATATATTAACAATCATTGGAGCCTTGATTTGTATGATGAAAGGAACAACTAAGATAAATGCTACTGCCTAATGGCTGAGCAATTTTGGTGTGAATCTTTACCAAGGAAGAGTTCTTTTCTGTTTTTTTTTTTTTTATTATCTCCTTTCTCCTTTTTTTTGGTAGATGATGGGTGAATTTTACTTTTCTCAGTGGTAAAATTCTTGGTTTATAGTTGGGTTCCAATCTCTTCTTTAAAATATGATGACACTTTCTTTTGGTTGTTCTTTGAATTCTTGTTATGTTACTGGTAAGTGCCATACTTATCTTTACCATTTAATGGCGAGTCACTGTTAACTTATGTATTTCTTCTGGGTTTAATAGACATCAGACCTGGAAATTTATACCAACAAAAGATAACAATTACAAAATTTAATATGTAAAGGCACTGGTGTTCTTGAAACAGAGGCATGTGAGTTCTATGGAGAAATTAACAGGATAAAAGATGGCATAATCAAAGGAGGGATTGCAAAGAAGGCAAGTTTTTCAGCCGTGTGATTGGTCCCCCCTACCACTTTGGGGGGGGGGGGGTGTAGTGTAATAAATGGCACTCATGTCAGGAAATAAATGTAGGCCTACTAGCTGAAGCAATAGAAAATTCTTGCTGGTGCTGGAATTGGTTTAAGAAACTCCTGGAGGGAAATTTCTTGCTTAAGAGAGAGTCTACTATAAGTTCCTTTCTCTTTACTCTTTCTGTCTCTCATACTTTTTTCTTAATGGCATTTCTTTCATAATGGACAGTACTCAACCTGATCCTTATTGTAGTTTGAAGAGACATTAATGTAAATAAATCTTTCATATGACCACAATGCAATAAAAAAAATTGAGCAGCAACCTGAAGGATCTAGGATTCAAAGTGAAAATGAACAATCACTGATAGGAGTCCTTTTGTTCTGCCAATTTTTTATCAGGATACCTTTTGTTCTGGTTGAGGTTATGTATGGACAAGTTGTGAAATATGGGGCTTTTCATTACTTTTTGTATTCCCACTTACAGTCTTCAAAGATCTTCCAAACCGAGGGCTTGGCTACTTGGGGGAATGCTTAGTTAAGAACATCAAACTTCAGTCTTTTTATCTGGATACTCTTATATTTATTTATTTATTATCAGGATACTCTTATATTTATTATTGTTTAAACCTATTAATAAAACCTAACTATTAGTATTTCACATGTTGGTGACCCTGGAAACCAATACATATTGTATGATGCACTACAATATGTATCAATACTTTGAACCTTGGCTAAGATACTGAGATTCTAAGAAACATCTGCAGGTTGTCCTTGGTATAAAGCTTGGGATGAAGCCACAGGAAGCTATCTCCAAAGTGAAAACTCTTTCTGATGTTGAGGGATTATGTGTGTCATTTTCTAGCAGTTGTGGTTCTTTAGATCCTGTTCTTGCTGTCAAGGTATCACACATTTTTTCCTCATATTTTCTTGCCTAGCTTCTATACTTCTAATTTTTTTTGGTACCTTATATTAGCTGTTTAACCTTAAAAAATTGTAAGTTCTATAATTTACTTTCTATTGGGATCTTACAGCTGTTATCACTTAATAAGTTTTTTTTACTTTTCTATTTTTCTGCTTTAGATTTGATCTTATATTATTTATACATTTTTCACTTCTAGGCACAAAATATTTTAGATTAGTTTTCTTTCATCCTTCCTTTCCTTTTTTTTATTATTTTTTTCTCTTTCCTTTTTCCATGTTCTACCTCCATATCATTTGAGTTTGACAAAGTTTTAAGAAGCAAAAGGGACAATTTTTTCTCATAGTTTTGCTCTTGTTATTTGCAGATAATTTTTATTTTATATTATCATCAATCAGCTTATGTTTTCCTTCTCTGCCTTGCAGGAATTTTTGAAGGAGGAGCCGTATACTGCTGAAGAAATTGAGAAAATCACAGAGGAAAATCTGCCTTCTGTCTTGGGTAGTTCTCCAACCTCATTGGATGTACTAAGAGCTGCAAAGCACTTTAAGTTATTTCAGGTAATTTCTTAGATTTGAGATGTATTTTTAGAATTTCTTTGGTATCATAATTATGTGTAATACAAAGCCTTCAAGGCTCAGTTTTAGTTCAAATGAGGTGATGCAATTGAAATTTGTCTCTTCATTCTGTGCTTTCTACATTGTATATGTGGTAACATACAGTCTAATGAGGTACATATCTTGTAGCTTCTTTTAGGCTTCATGCTTCAGATTATGCCCTGGATCTTGGGTATTTGGAAAATTCTCTTGTATAAATTTGGGATTCTGAATTAGGTTGCTTGACAGTTGCCCTGTCTATCTGTTGCTTCTTGATATGCATACTCAGCTTAACTAAAATGAGCCTTATTCCAACTATTTGGGTTTGGCTACCTCACTCCATCGTCCCACAGAAAAGATTCATGTTTAAATGGATTTTTGATGTAGAATGCACTGTAGCTTAATCACCAAATTACCAGAATCATTGCCCGTGGGCCATGAAGGGTATTTCCACTCTGAACCACCAATTTGTAGATATACTCGTCCATATATTTGTGAATTTTTTTTTGATGAATAATATATTCGTGAATTTTCAAGCTTTGGTTTGTAATTCTACAATTGCAGATCAAAGCAGTACAGCTCAACTCAACTCAGCCTTAATCTCAACCACTTTGAATCAGCAACCATATGCAAAGCAAATTGGTTGGAGTTCCTTTTTACTCCCACACAACATGGACCATACTTTCACTCTCTTTCATCATTGCTATTCCCTATCTCTTTAACTACTTTCTAACTTTTTACCTGTTGCTTTCATTTATGGAAGCTCATTATCTAAAAGGATAGAACTCAAATCTTGTATGGGCCACCCTCTAAATTTTTGAACTGTGTTATAGCAGCTCAATATCATAATAAGTTTCTTCTGGGGACATTGCTTTTCTCAATTGTAAATCCCTTATTCAAAATCTCTATCCTTGTTGTGCAAGATTTGGAAGAAACATGTTCCTTGCACAAATATCTACCGCAAAGAGCTGATATTGTGATTGATATAACAAAGTCAACTTCTCCAAGGAAGTTGTTATAATTCATAAACTGAAAAAAGGGAAACCGACCATTCCAACCCATGTTTAAAAGATTTGGAGTCAATTTTAACAGTAGATGACCTTCAAACTCAGGAACTATAGGGAGGATTTATCATGGGGTGTGTTGCTCACATAACTTATATTCTTTTATTATTTTTTCATTAGTTGCATGATCTGTGAGTAATCTATAGTTACTAAGAGAAAGCCTATACAGAAGTTTGTTTTGAAACCAATGATGCATAATGGTAGTCTTAACATTTTGAACAAGTTTTTTTGTGCAAATCCTCATGAGATGTAGGTCTTTTAGGGAGAAGGCACCTATTTAGATCCTGCATAAACATTTCTAAGTAATGTAATGACTTTGAGAAGTAGAGGTAGGCCTCCTTAAGTTGTATGCTGGATGCCACCCTGACTTGAGCCTCCTCTCTTCAAAGTCTGGCCTGTTTGTGCAAAAGCTTAAGACTAGAAAAGCTCTTTTGGATGTATTAAACCCAACTATTTGATTATATCAATCAGTGTTTTAGGACTGGGACCAGACACAAAACTGGAATGCTTCCCGGGTTGTGGGTTAAACGTTTTGGCTGTGATTTGCATATTTAATATATTTAGAACTTTTTGCAAAACATAACACATCTTATGCATTGGCGGGATGGTTAACTCATTGTTTTATATCTTATGTGTGTTGAGTTGGGCCGATTTTTAGTTATTGGGCCCAGTTATTTATTTCTTATTTTTAAGTTTAAGTTAAGAAGTTGTTGGGCTTTAGGCCCATTAGTTTATGTTTTTAAGTTGTAACTGTTCAACTACTTAAGTAGCCGCCCTAATAAGGGCATTCTTGTAATATCTTATTCTTTTAAGTTGAGTATATAATACAAAGAGAGGTTGGCGGCCAGAACTAATTCAATTCTGGTTGACATCCTACTCCTTTTCTTCTCTTCCTTTCTTCTCTACTGCTGAAACTCTTCATCATCTTCTTTCTCTTCACAAGGAATTTATCTAAAACTGCAATCGGTGATTTCTACTTGGTATCAGAGCAAGCCGAAGGTTCCTTGAGCTGTTCGATCATGCAGCCCTAGATTGGCCGATTGCATGGTGATTTAAGAGGTTATCAAAGATCTCAGGTAAGCCTAGTTTTTGGACTTTTTGGTGGATTTGTTTTGCCCTGTAGTTGGTCTAGGGTTTCCCATCAAAATCAGGAGAAATTGGAGAAAGGGGGAGAGTCATGTTTCTGTTGGACACTTCAATTTTGACCTAGGAAGTGGCGCCCTAATTTTTTAGGGTTCCTTGGAGTTTTTTGAGGGGGGCGGTTCAAGTCCTACCTGTTTTGGAGGTTTTTGGAGAGAGCGACTGCCTCTTCTCTCTCTTCTCCCATCTTGCAGAAAAGGAATCTTTTGTGGGAGGACCATCTAGGGCACCAGAAGGGTGTCGTTGGTACCAAGAGTGATTATTTGATATTCTTGCATATTATAGCAACTTTTTACCCTCTTTTTGATAATTATGGAGGGTAACGGAGTTGAAAACAAGCCCGGGAGTGAAATGAGACCAGTGGGAGGAGGTACCAGAGACCTTTTTGGGGCTGGAACCATTATTAGTACAGTTAAGTTGGATGGTTCAAATTACTTAGAATGGTCACAATCTGCAAAGATGGCCATTGGTGCTCATGGGAAGTTAGGGTATATCACTGGTGAAGAAGTGAAACCTGAAACTAACAGCTCCCGGTGGGTACAAGAAAACTATATGGTGATAAATTGACTGTGTAATTCAATGCTGCCCCATATAAGTAAAAATTTTTTGTGGGCAAATACAACTAAGGAAATATGGGATGGGGTTGCAGAAACCTATTCACAGAGGGAGAATGTTGCTAGGACTTATCAGTTGAGAAATTAGATTATTGTTACAAGGCAGGGAGATAGACCTATTGCTGTTTACTTTTCAGCCCTTAAAACCCTGTGGCAAGAGATTGACCATTTGGAGACAATGGTTTGAGAAACCACTAAGGATGCAGTTGCTTATCAGAAGCTCCTAGAGAAGTATAGGGTTTTTGAATATCTTGTTAGCCTTAATCCTGAGTATGATATTGCAAGACAACACATTCTTTCTAGGGACAATGATACTCTCTCCCAAGCATATGCCTTTGTGTCAGGGGAAGAGAGCAGGAGAAATGTGATGATGAAAAATTTTGGTTTTGATCAATCAGCCATGGTTAGCACTGCGAGACCTAAACAAAGTGGAGACCGGGGTGGCAGTGAAATCAAGAAGGAAGACAAAAAGGATTTGATTTGTGAACTATTGTAAGAAGCCTAAACACACAAGAGATACTTGTTGGAAGTTTCATCCTCATCTGGTGCCGAATAGACTCAAAAACAAGAAAGGAAATGCTCACATGGCAGTCACTGGTGACATACCGGCCCCTTCCACTACAACTACTCTAGAGTCTGTTGCAGTTGCTGCAGTGAGGGCCGAACTTGAGAGATATGGGCAGTTCCTGAATCAGCGGGATACAGTCAGTTCTAATTTAGTAAGAGGTGGACAGCCAGGTACAGGTGGTTCTGGTGGAGCACACTCTACTTCCTTTGCTCACACAGGTAGTTCACATGCCACTGCAAATTATGTTTCTACTATAGGTAAGGAGGGACCTCCTTGGATTATAGATTCTGGAGCCTCAGAGCACATGACCCATAGTTTCACTATCTTTTCCTCTTGCTAACTCTGTTATGGAAGAGACAGAGTCTCCACAGCTAATGGATCTCATGTTCCCATTGCTAAGAATGGGTCTGTCAAGATTATTGATTCCATTTCCCTTCCCTCTGTCCTTCGTGTTCCCAGATTGAGTACTAACCTGTTATTTGTTAGTAGTTTGACTAAGAACCTGAACTGTTCAGTAATTTTTTCTCCTGGTCATTGTATTTTGAAGGATCTGGATTCAAAGAGGACGATTGGGAGTAGTCGTGAAGTGAATGGAATCTACCTCCTAGATGTGCTTCCTCATCAGGGTCATCATGTCAGTAGGGATAGTGAGTCAGGGCTTGTGAGTCAGATTATGCTTTGGCATAATCATTTAGGTCATTTGTCTTTTTCTTCTTTGAGTTTCTTGTTTCCAAAGCTTTTTGAGTCTGTTAATTTGTCAAGTTTGGAGTGTGAAGGTTGTCAAGTTGGAAAATATTGTAGACATTCCTTTAAAGCTATTAATAAAAGATGTTCATCTCCTTTTGATGTTGTTCATTCTGATGTGTGGGGACCTTATCATGTTCCTTCTATCGGTGGTTATCGATATTTTCTCTTATTTGTGGATGATTTTTCTCGATATTCTTGGATTTACTTATTGAGATCTCGAGATGAGGTATCATCCTTGGTAAGGCAATTTCATCAGATCGTGCTAACACAGTTTGGGATATGAATAAAGGTGTTTAGGTCAGATAATGCCAAGGAATATTTTGAAAAACATTTTTCTTCGTATCTGTTAGAATATAGTGCTGTCCGTCAGAGCAGCTGTTTCTACAGTCCACAGCAGAATGGTGTTGCAGAGAGGAAGAACATGCACATTGTTGAGATTGCAAGGAGCATGATGATCACATCTATAGTTCCAGTTCGTTTTTGGGGTGATGCAGTTCTCGCAGCAGCCTTTTTGATTAATAGGGTGCCCTCCCGTATACTTGGATTTAGCACTCCATTCAGTCTCATTTTTCCAGAGGGGAAATGTTCCATATTCCTCTTAGAGTGTTTAGGTGCGTTTGCTTTGCACATATTCTTGGTCCTCATCGTTCGAAGTTTGATCCGAAGGCAAAGAAGTGTGTCTTCCTTGGATATGTAGAAAATCAGAAAGGGTACTGCTGCTATGATCTAGTCTCTAGGAGTTGGTATGTTACCATGGATGTCACATTTTTTGAGTCCACATCCTTTTTTCTCGAAGAATCCTTCTTAGTGGGAGTGTTTTGGGGAAGTGAGTTGAGCAGTCTATCCCTCTTCCGGTTCCAGTTCTTGTGTCCACTACTGTGTCTGATCCTCTTATGTCACCTGCCTTACCACCTCCCTTGTGTCCTGCTTCTCAGTGTTACTCACGACAGAGACTTCACAGGGAGGTTGATTCCACTGTAGCAGAACTCACATCACTTCCTGTCGGTTCCTTGGAGACTTCAAATTCAGCTGACACAAATTAAGGTATTCCTCTTGACCCCTCTACTGTTTCAGTTCCCATTGATTCTACTAATCCCATTACAGATAACCTGGACCTTCCTATTGCTCTCAGAAAAGGGAAGAGAAAGTGTACTGCTCATTGTATTTCATAGTATTTATCCTACAGTGGACTTTCTCCTTCCTATCGTGTTTTCCTTTCCTCTCTTGACTTTGTGTCTATACCCAAGGGTGTCTGTAAAGCTCTCTCCAAACCTGAGTGGAAGACAACTATGCAGGAAGAGATGGAAGCCTTAATTAAGAATCAAACATGGGAGATTGTGGATCTACTTGAGGGCAAGGAAACTGTTGGATGCAGATGGGCTTACACAATTAAATATAAGGCAGATGGAAGTATAGAAAGGTATAAGGCCAGACTTGTTACAAAAGGGTACACACAGACCTATGGCATTGATTACTTAGAGACCTTTGCACCTGTTGCAAAGATGACTTCTGTTCGGATATGCGAAGAATGCTTTCTTAAATGGAGATCTGTAAGAGGAAGTGTATATTGGGTCTTCCTGCCGGTTTCTACAGTGATGCTGAAAAGGGAAAGGTATGCAGACTTAAAAAGTCACTTTGTGGTTTAAAGCAATCACCCAGAACATGGTTTTACAAGTTCAGGAAGGCCTTGGTTGCTTTTGGCTACACTCAGACTCAATCTTACCATACACTGTTTGTGAAGCGGAGGGGATCCTTGGTGTCAATCCTAATTGTTTATGTGGATGATATTGTTGTCACAAGGAATGACGTAAGTGAGATTGACAGTTTGAAGAAGAATCTACATAGGGAATTTGAAATTAAGGATCTTGGAGAGCTTAGGTACTTATTAGGCATTGAAGTTGCAAGATCAAAACATTGAATCTTTATCTCTCTGAGGAAGTATGTTCTGGATCTTCTACAAGAAAAAGGGAAGCTTGGAACAAAGGTAGCCAGCACTCCTATTGATCAGAATCACAGAATTAATGCATCAGAAGGTGAGCTGGTAAAGGACATTGGGGGATATCAGAGACTTGTGGGGCGGTTGCTGTATTTGTGTATGAAAAGACCAGACATCTCCTATGCAGTGAGTGTGGTGAGTCAATACATGCATGCCCCACGAGTCCAACATTGGGAGGCTGTTGACAGTATTCTTGCTTATTTGAAGGGACACCCAGGCAGAGGTATACTATTTGCTGATCAAGGACAGTTGAAGCTAGAGGCTTATACAGATGCTGATTGGGTAGGATGCCTTGATGACAAGAGAAATACTTCAGGAGTCTGCACCCTTGTTGGGGGTAACCTAGTCTCGTGGAAAAGTAAGAAACAGACAGTGTTGGCAAGATCCAGCGTAGAAGCAGAATACAGGGCCATGGCACATGGAGTTTTAGAATTTCTCTGGATCCGTTCCCTATTGGGAGAGATTGGTGTACAGGCAGAAGAACCTATGATGCTGTACTATGATAACCAGGCAACAATTAACATTGCCCATAACCTAGTTCAACATGATCGGACTAAGCACATTGAAGTGGATAGGCATTTCATCAGAGAAAGGGTGACTTTTGGGAAAGTTTGTCTCCCATACATAGCTTCTGATATGCAACTTGCTGATGTTCTCACAAAAGGTGTTGCAAGAAACAAGTTGGAGCATGATCTACACAAGTTGGGAATGTGTGACATTTACTCCCAACTTGAGGGGGAGTGTTGAGTTGGGCCGATTTCTAGTTATTGGGCCTAGTTATTTATTTCTTATTTTTAAGTTGTTAAGTTAGGAAGTTATTGGGCTTTAGGCCCATTAGTTTATGTTTTTATGTTGTAAATGTTCAACTACTTAAGTAGCCACCATACTATGGACATTCTTGTAATCTCTTATTCTTTTAAGTTGAGTATATAATACAAAGAGAGGTTGGCGGCCAGAACTAATTCAATTCTGGTTGACATCCTACTCCTTTTTTTCTCCTCTTTTCTTCTCTACTGCTGAAATTCTTCATCTTCTTCTTTCTCTTCACAAGGAATTTATCTAAAACTACAATCAGTGATTTCTACTATGTGAATATATATATATATATTTAATTATATGTATGTATGTATGTATATATTTTTAATTATATTAGAAACACAAATTTAAGCACAAATAACAAGATGGATTAATGGTAATAAGCTAACTTAGCTAAATGTTAGATTGCAAGTTTGAATGTTAAGACATGCATTTTAGGTTTTAGAGCATTTACCAACCTGGGTGGGTTGTTAAAACCGGTTGTGTCGTCAAAATGCAGCCGGCTTTCAACAATTCTGCTGGGTTGTAACCAGTTCAACCATTTTTGAGAAATTTAAAACCCAGGGTTCTAAAAAATCGGAATGGTCTCTGGTTCCTGAGTCTAATTGTCCAAATGTCTGGTCTGGTCCAGGTCTTAAAAACATTGATATCAATTACCATATGTTCCAATAAGCTAGTATAGAATCTCTCAAATTAAGTTATTGTTGCTAGTTATATGACTTTAGTTTTAAGCTTTGTGGATTACCTTGATCAATGTATGATCAAATTCCCAAGTCTGAAGTGTTTTGCGGTTAAGTTTGCTTTGATTCATGCCAAATTGTTTATAAGAAAGTATTCATGCAGGAATAGATATTAAAGTTGGTTTGTACTAAGAATATGATCCTTTTTTTTTTTAATGTTTGAAATGAATGGCAACTTATTTGTTCTTCAAGTTGATCTTCTGACTTGCTTAATGGTTATTCCAGCGAGCCTCTCATGTGTATTCTGAAGCTAAGCGTGTCCATGATTTCAAGGACACTGTCTCATCAAACCTAAGGTGCATTTCATTTTAAATCTCCAATTATTATTTCTTTTGGTGTTTTCATGCTTTTGTAGTGCACTTGTTATGTTACTCAACTGATATGGGTGGGTATCTTTTCTTACATTTTAATTGAAGCTTAGGTACTAAGATACCCATGCATAACAGAGAAAATATATGTTCATAGTATGATATATGGTCATATTCTGTGGCATGACCAAAAGTGCAGATGAATAAATATATGGGTGTTCCCTTTTTGCTCCTGAGAAATGGATCTTATGATTGAACCCTGTAGCCTGTAGGTGGAATTAGGGGTCTATATTCTGAGCCACAGCTTCCAAGTCTTGACCAGCAATATGATTTCCATATATGGACCAAATATTCTAGCAAACTTTATGAGGAACTATTGGTTAGTTTTGAGTTAATGAAATTACCATAAACTTTTAGCTTGGTTGAAGGGAAACAGTCAATATCTGGCAGGTAGCTGGAGACATGTTACATTTTCCAAATCTTTGTAATTGCTAATTTCTAAGAGCTATGTTGCAGTGACGAGGACAAACTAAAACAACTTGGTGACCTCATGAATGAAAGCCATTACAGCTGCAGTGTTCTCTACGAGTGCAGGTAGTCCAATTCTTTACTTGAATGCATGGTTCACATTGTATATCCAAAACATATGCGTACAAGCATTTGTATATCCATTCAACCATGTAAAGAAATGTGTAGTTGACATTCTAAAACTTTAGGCTCCATTTGGTTTGCAGGAAGATTTGGGTGGGATGGAAAAATATGTGATGAGAAAGTGTGAAATTTTCATTTTCCATTGTTTATTTACACGAGAAAATAGTTGGGATATTCCTTTTCCCATGTTTGGTTTCCAAAAAAAGGTATTCACTAGAGGGACCCCTAACTACCTCTCTCATTAGGCTCTCAAATAGGAAACACAATGGCATCTTCTATTCAACTTGAGAAGAAAATGATCACACAGCTTGAAGCAAAATGAATAAAATAACCCAGACATCTTGAAGACACAAAATACATGCAAGAACCTAATGCAAAACAAATTGGTTCAGGATAATTGCCAGAGCATGGTGACCATCAATTCATGCATAGGAATGGAGATGAAGTCTGAACTCTTATTCCAAAAAATTGAAGGTCAACGAACATATTTCAGCATCACCCAGCAGTGATGCCGATATGGGAATTGTAAACCTGAAGTGAGGTAGAGAACCTACTCTAGTGTAGCCCTTAGGACACACTAGTTTGCTTTGGAGAGATTGAACCAACTGTGAAAACATAATTTAGATTGATTGGCTAAGGATGAAGTGATATTATGTGAATCTCTTTACCAAAAGGCGAATGTGCTTGGAAGATGATGGATTGGATCCCTTGTGTCTTTAACGTGGTTTTCCTTAGTGTCTTTCTCTAGGTATCCTATAGAGAGCAGACAATGGCACGAGTCAAGATGAAGTTGGTTGGCCATCGGAAACGGTGTGGAGGTTCTTGAACAACAATGTTGGTTGATGGAGTGTAGTGAACAAATTCTCTGCTTCATTGTTCTTTGTTCACTCAATCATCCAAATGTAGAAGCCTTCCCCTTAGTTTTGCAATGGGACTGGCTAGTGATTTAAAAGGCGCGCCTAGGTGCATTTTAGGGTATGCACCTTGCCTAGGTCCTAGGTGCCAGCCCTTTCAAAAGGCACATATTTGGTGCGCCTTTTGAAAATTTGACACTTTTTTGCTTTTTATGAACCTAGCGGTTGGGCTGGGGATCCACCCCCAGATCCCCATGCCACACCCCTTGAGGCAAGCCCAAACAAGTCCATGCTAAGGTCTTAAATTCTTAGTTAACACACAAAAAATGATGATTTTATAATTTTAAGCTTTTTAAGAAGATATTTTATTAGGATACTTGTCTAGTAAGACTGCAATCAGTCCTAGTTGTAATGTAAAATAAACAAGAAAGAAAGTTGAGAATAAGAGAAGAGAAGAAGAGAAGGAGAAGATGAAGAGAAGAAAGTCAAAAAGAGTGTGGGTCTTGATTGAGATTGCCACCCCACTCAGCTATTTATATTAATAGTTTAAACATGGTTAAAAAACCAGAATTACCCCTACTGCTTACATAAGCTAAGAAATAATAGAAATAGAAAATAACTACCAACTACCACTAAGTAACATATATAGACAAATAGTAGTGGGGACCACATTATTGTTCTACATCTATACACTCCCCCTCAAGTTGGGAATAAATATTAGTCATTCCCAACTTGCATAAGTCTGGCTCCAACTTTGTCTTTGAAACTGCCTTAGTGAAGAGATCTGCAAGTTTGCATGTTAGAGGTGATATATGGAAGACACGCTTCTCGGGAAGCAACTCTCTTTCTGGTAAAGTGTTGATCCACTTTAATATGCTTAGTTCTGTCATGTTGTATCGGATTATGGGCAATGTTAGCTGCTTGATTATCATAGTACGACATCAGGGGCTTCTCATAAGCAATACCCAACTCCTCATAGGGATTTCAACCATAACACTTCAGCCACACCATTCGCCATAGACCTATATTCAGCTTCAGCATTGGAGCGAGTAACAACATTTTGTTTTTTACTTCTCCAAGAAACAAGATTTCCTCCTACAAAGGCACAATACCCAGAGGTAGACCTCCTATCATCAACACTTCTAGCTCAATCAGCATCTGTGTAAACTTTTATTTTCATGTGACCATTATTTTTTAAGAGTATACCTCTATCTGGACATCCCTTCAAATACGCTAGTATCCTCTCAACTGCAAGTAGGTGAGCGGTTCTAGGGGAATGCATACTAGCTAACAACACTGACTACATAAAAGATGTTTGGTCGTGTGAAACAAAGAGAAGTTTTCCAACCAACCGTTGAAACATAACTTTATCTTCAAGGGGCTCTCCACCTTGTACACCAATCTTGTGATTTTGTTCAATAGGTGTGTCAGTAGGCTTAACACCTAGCTTCCCAGTTTCTTCCAAAAGATCAAAAACGTACTTCATTTGGGAAACAAAAATCCCATGTTTAGATCTAGGTACCTCAATACCCAAGAAATAACGTAGCTCTCCCAAGTCTTTGACTTCAAATTCTTGGTGAAGGAGTTGCTTAAGAGAGTCAATCTCACAGGTATCACTCCCTGTCACTACAATATCATCCACATATACAGCAAGTAGGGTTAAGGAGGAACCCACTTTTTTAATAAAAAGAGTGTGATCTGATTGAGCTTGCACATAGCCGAATTTTTCAAGAGTCTGTCTAAATCCATCAAACCAGGCTCTGGGAGACTGTTTCAAGAGTCTGCCTAAATCTTTAGCTGTATCTAGGAACATAAAGTTCACGCTAATTTTTTGTTCCATGCTATTCCACAGCCATGTCATTATTTGTGCATCATCCCGTTCTCAGTCACTAAACCTCGAAGAATCAGAGGAGGGTTTCTCCTCTCTCACATGTTTTACCTTTTTCTTGGCTTTTAAAAACACCTCCACAGATTTTGCCCACGGCACATAATTCTTACCATTCAACTTAATAGATGTCATTTGAACATTTAGGTAATCTGGAGAAATCATAATGCCTGTTTTATTGTCATTCCCATCTCCAAACGATGCCATCTTAACTAATTCACATTCAAATATTCAGCACAACTTCACGCACTTCCACAAAACTTATCTCACTCTCAGCCCCACCAACTTCTTCAAATATACATTGCACATCAAATACAAAAACTGAAATCACTCGGTCATTAAATCAAACACCTGTACTACACACTGCAGAACCATTCACACACCAAATACAAGGGCGGAAGTCCATCAGCCATTAAACCAAACACAGAAATCAGTATAATCACCACCACATGACACAAGGTTTCACTTTCAACTATTCAGAATCACCCACACACCATTCAACACAGTACAACCACCACCACACTACTGTTGTCATGAACTTCAGCAGTCGAAAAACTCTACTTTCAGCACACATATGAGGTAAAAACAGAGAAGAACAAGGCTGATATGCATACTAATCACTTCAAACCTCTACAAAAAAATATTTTGAACCAAAACACAGCATTTACAGTCCACTATTTGGGCAAAAAACAGAACTGCTCATATCTGTCCACAAACAGCCCTCTTCGTATCACAGAATAGAGGGCATCTAGTACACAACCTCAATGACCACCACCACAGTAACTGGAGACGTACTCACTCCAAAACCACAAAACAACCACTCCTTTTTGGCCTCTTGTCAAGCTTCCACTCAGGCTAGAAGAAAATCAAAGAAAGTTGAAATAGTTGGCGGTGAACCCAGGAAGAAGACATACTCAACGACCACCACCACAGTAACTGGAGACATACTCACCTCCAAAACCACAAAACAACCACTCCTTTTAGGCCTCTTGTCGAGCTTCCACTCAGGCTAGAAGAAAATCAAAGAAAGCTGAAATAGTTGGCGGTGAACCCAGGAAGAAGACAAACAGTGAGGAAAGAAAAAAAGAGAAAAGAGAACTAGGTTTTATTGCTCTGATACTATGTGAAATCCCTATTCGATTCTAGGTTAAAGTAGAGAAGAAGAAGTGAAAGAAGAAGAAGAGAAGAAGAAGAAGAAGGGTTCGGCCAGATTAGGAAAATCAATCCACCTCTGGCCGACCCACTTGTATTTATCTCCAATAACATAGTTACAAGAAAGACCATATTGTCCCTCATAAGTGATGGGACACATAACTTAAACTTAAATAAAATAGACCTTTCACTCTCAAATGGATAAACCCAAATGACCAAAATACCCCTGATTTGTGTATTCTAACAATCTGTAACAATCAATTGAGTGGGCATGAATGAAATAATCTCTTAGTCTCTCCCGTCTTTCTTCCTCTCTTTCTCTCTCTTCCATTTCAGGTGGGTGAGCTCCCTCGAACCAGCCCTTCTACTGTAATGAGATCAACAATCCCATCACTCTCTCTCTCTCTCTCTCTCTCTCTCTCTATTTTCACTCTCTCTGTTCTTCCCTCTCTCTGCCATTCAAATGGAAGCCAAGAAACCCTTCTCCCATTCCTCTCTCTCTCTCTCTCTCTCTCTCAGCTGCACACCCCAATAAATGGTGGAAATAATCAAAGAGAAGACTTGTAAATGGCAAATCTATGTTCTCTGGTTAGAAAACTCTCCATGGTTGTTGGAATCCATGGAAGATAGATTTTCTGCCCATCATATTGTAGACTGAGAATGCATCTCTAAACTCAAAAGTGACAAAGAAATATACAAAAGAGCATTGTAGATGAACGTAGAGGGTGTGGATTCAACCTTACCTTGATTTGAAACTGCAAGGATCGACACTGGAGTTCAACTGTTCAAGAAGAGTTTCACAGTCTAGCAAAGGAGGCAATAGATGGTCTGAGAATACATGGTATTTTTTACCATGGTCTCTCTATTTCCTTTCTCATTGGGGTTCAACTGATTTGGTGTTACCCTTGCATCCCTAGTTAGTTTTTTTTTTTTTTTTTGATAGCTACTTGCATCCCTAGTTTTGGTGTTTCTCAAAATAAAAATGTGAAAATAGAATAATACTAGTATGTTCCGTGTTTCCCATCCTTTTCCCACAAATTAAACAGAGCCTAGGGTTATATGCCATTCATGAATGCCACCTTATCCATTTTATTTATTTATGTGAAATCTGTACATGATTCATATTTGTTTGCATACAGGCCAGTCTATCTTAAAATGTTTGAAGTTAATATTTCACATTATCCTTTTGAGGACTGCAGTATAGGATATGGACAGCAAAGCCAGTTATACCATATTACTCTAATGATGCCCTACCTCTATTATCTTTTAACAATACCAAAATCCCAAACAGGCATATTATTGAGTACCTAAGTTGCGGGGGTGGATTATAGCCACCCCAATTTTTATTGGGCTTTCTCGGTTCTCGCATTGCATGGGCTTAGCCTCGCATGAGAAAATAGGAGGGACTTCGATGTGAACCCTAAAGACAAAACCAGCTGTTTTGCCAACTGTGCCATCAACACTTAACTACCCCTCGGGGGGCTTACGCCATCTATGAATCTGCTGGGGTGGAGTCTAAATAGAAGATAAAGGCTAGGGGTGAGAAAATGGGTCGGTTCTACCTGGAACTGAATTGAACTGACCTTGAACTGATCCTACCCAATCTGTTACCGTGTAGGGTCCAATTCCAAATTCTTTGAACTGATCCCCACCCAGGCTGATTCCAAGGTTTGGGATCTTACCCTACCTGAGGTCCCGAATTGATTTAGAGAGCTGACCTTGATTACCCTACTCAAGGTTCCAAACCGCCAAGATCCTTAGGTTTTAGGAGATGCTCCTAACGCATAAGGTGAAATTTCTTTGACCCATTGAAGAAATGCTCATTTCCCCACCAAAAATTCTTACAAATAGAGTTTAGTTTCTTGCTTGTAGTTTAGGGAAGGAGGTAGGATTGCATGTGATAGATTGGAGAACTCTCTAGTGTTGATTTGATGGGAATGGTCCTTCCGGATTGAGAAAGTGACTTGGACTTCCATCCTGAAAGTTTTTTCTTCATCTTCTCAATGAGCATTTACCAACCATGTACATTTGAGTTTTTACCTGTGGAAAAACATTGGTCCACCAAGATACTTCTTATGAGACATCATCTTCACTCCAAGAATGTTAGTGATACGATGCCATATCCTTCTATGAGTATTCTTGCTTAAATGGATAGATGATTTTTGGTAGTTTATGGCTTGACCCAACCACTTACAAAAGGTGTTGAGCAGCTCCAACATATGAGTAACTTTTGTCATAGAACACTTTCCAAACAAAAGATCGTTAGCAAACTGTAAGTGTTTTATTTTCATGCCTGATCTACCAAACTTTATGCCATGCAGCTCATTATACTCCAGCTTTATATTGAGAATGTGTGAGAGCACTTCAGTACATAATATGAAGAGATAAGGAGAAAGAGGGCAGTCTTGCCTCAAACCTTTTGTAGGAGCAAAAGATCTGCCCATGAACACCATTAAGTAAAATAGAGAATTTTGAAAATGAGAGCAAAATTATTGATTAAAACAAGGGAAGAAAGCATCTGCATCAGGAAAGCCCACCTAATTCTGTCATATGCTTTAGAGGAATCCAACTTTAGAGAAAATAAGAAGTCTTTCTTTTCTGCTTGTTCATGGAGTGAAGGATCTTTTGAGTGATGATTGTTTTTGTTACATGCCTCCCTGGTTTGAAGGCACTTGGAAAAGGGGAGAGGATAGATGGCAGAAGAGGCTTCAGTGTTTGAACAATTATCTTGGTGATAACTTTGTACAGCACATTGCTAAGGCCAATGGGTCTGTCTTTCCCGTGCTCAACAATACAACCTTTTGGAAGCAAACAAATATAGGTGTCATTAATATCTAATCTTTGTCGGGTCTCTAAAACAGTCTTGAACTAGAAAGATGGCATCATTTCCCAAGATATGCCAATACTTAAGGAACACCAGTGCATGATACCCATCTGGGCCGGGAGCTTTGAGGGCTGCAATGCTACATAGCCTCTTTGATTTCAGTGGTATCTGGAATCATACAAAGTCTCATGTTCACTTCATTAGTTATTTTAGGAGGCAAGCCACTAAAACCAGAGATGTCTAGAGAAGAGGAAGTGAACATATTATCAAAATAGTTGGATAGAGTGTCTCACTTATCTTTCTTCGAGATGATGTCCATTGTCGCTGAGAGTCCTTGAGCCAACGAATTGCATTTCTTCTCCTGTTTGAAGCACAGATATGATAGAAACGAGTGTTTCTATCCCCTTCATGTAACAAATGGGCCTTGGCTCGGGCTTTCTAGTACAGCTCTTATTGCACAAGTACATTTTCTAGCTCACATCTCAAACTGGGTTCAGTTTCGATCATGTTGCCAGCATCATTCGAACTCTGCTACTTAGATAATCTCTCTTCTAGAGATCTGATATTGGGTTCAATACCACTGTAACCGGCTCCTGCACTTCTTTCTTGAAAGCTTAAGTTGTTTATAAGGGTGGGGAAAACTAGTTTATTTGAACCAGTGCACTTCAAATCTAGTGATGTGGGCAGCAGTAGCTTCATTGAAAAGATGTAAAATAAGGGGGCAATGGTCACTTGCATAGTATGGTAAACGAATAACATTTGCAATTGGGAAGATACTCGGCCAATCATGCAAAATCAGAACCTGATCAATTCTGTTTTGAACAAGCTGGCCATACCCAAATCAATTAATCCACAAGTATCTGTTATGGCATTGAATGCTGTTGTAGTGCTTTTAGAAGGTGATTACCTCCCGACTTCTCAACTCAAGTGTAGAAGCAATGCAAGTTAAATTGCCATGCAAACTCCATGGATTTGAAGCAGATGCCGCAAATTATACTTTACCTTCTCTCGAGAAGATATAAGGTGGGCAAAGGTCTAATGGTTTCCATTAATTGCTCCCTTCCCATGGGAAATTTCCTGGGCAGCTGGGCCTCTGCTTAATTGTCCGTTCTTGTTGCCATGGATAATTTTTTAAGGAAAAATGACGTAACAGAATCCCATATGCCTGAAGATAGTTATTCTGAATTCTGCTCGGTAACTTTTTCCTCTTTTTTTTCCTCGACTTCAGCTGCCCTGAGTTGGAAGAACTGGTAAAGATTTGCCGGGAAAATGGAGCACTTGGAGCAAGGCTTACAGGAGCTGGATGGGGTGGCTGTGCTGTTGCCTTGGTCAAGGAGAATATCGTCCCACAATTCATCCTCAATTTGAAGGTTAGTCTTGTGTTCTGTCCGACCAGATTTTCTTGTCTTCTGTTAGGAAAAATTAACTTAAGCTACATGGTTTTTGATCTTCTTGGTGCTTATCTGTTTCAGGAATCATTTTATCAGTCAAGGATAGAAAGGGGGGTTATCAATAAGAACGATCTTGGCCTCTATGTTTTTGCTTCAAAGCCATCTAGTGGAGCTGCAATATTCAAGTTTTAGTTACACCAGTGTAAACATTGGTGGAAAGCTGTTTGGTCAGCTTTAATTAAGATGGATGATAATGTGATGTCCTTGTTCCCAGAAATAATCCTGCTTCTATCATGTTAGGGACATCTTTGCATAGTTTTCCTTATGAAGACAAAAGGTAAAAGGAAAAAAAAAACCCTTCAATGTTAAAGCATCAATACATATTAGACTATGTGGTCTGAATCATCTGATACGGCCTTTTGGCATGGGTGGAATGGCCCAGAATCACACATGTATCAGTTCAGGCTGGCTTGTATTGGCTATTTATCAGTTATGTATTGGTGTGTAATTAGGTTTTACATGGCCATTATGGGCTGAAGGGCCATTAGATTCTATAGCCTAGCATGGCCGTGTTTGGCCGAGCTTCTCCAAATGGGGGTTTTCATTTTTGTGATTTTTATGTTGTTGAAGCCAAAAGCTAATAAAGAATCACTTGGTCAAAAAGTTTAAAACAGGTTTTTAAAATGTAAAAAGTCCATTTGAAAAAGCAGAGAAAACCCTCAAAGAAGCTATTTCAAAAAAAAAAAGGGGGGGGGGGGGAAATCTATGATGCAGAAAAGATATGGTATGGAAAGAGTTTTGATCAATCAAAACCCACCCATGAATTTTGATAAATAATAGCTTATTTGCTACCATGTTTATGATTTCAGTTTATTGGTCAATTGTTTTTCGGGTATTATATCTTTTCCATATTCGAATCCCCCCAAAAAAAGCTGGTGAGTAGTAACTAATTATACACTAAAAAAGCGTTTTTTTCCCCCAAAAATCCCCTCTCAACAAGTTTTCCAAGAGGTTTTCCTATTGTTTCCTGATGCATAAACTTTGAATCTGGGTCGTCTTTTAAGTTTTAGTGTCATTAATATATTTTTGATATTTTAATTTTTCCAATCATATTCACGTGTTTCCAAATCATATCCCAACATGTCTCTTTAGAATGCTCTTGAATATGCCTACGTATGCTAGGGAAGGTAATATAAATGATAAAAATATAAGAAAATGCATATTGTAATCGTTTATTTGAACTTCAGCAAAACAGACAGGTATTTTATGATAATTTCTTCAAGAAGATCAATAAGTTGCTAAAATTAAGAAAGCTCAACTTATGCAAAAATTTTAGAATGTATAGGAATGGTATATAATATAAAAATGTACAAAGATCAGCAAGTGTAAACTAATAGAAATATCCTACACATAATAATTTATATTAATGCAGGAGCCAGGAATAAACATACCTTCAATTCCAAATCCTTATTAATTTGAATCCCTCCTTTATTAATCTACATGTTAATTCCATCACTAAAAAATTCTTTTTAAATTTTGAAAAAATCTATAATGCTGGAAAGGCTTTGGCAATCAAATCTCCATGTGAATTTTGTTGAAACCACACCAGATTGGTTACCACTAAGATGATGTCGGTTGATTAGTTACAAGTTTTTCTCATATCATGGCTTTCCGGCATCATAGTTGGAACCCTTAAATTTTAAATCCAATTTTTAAAATTTAAGTTTCAAATCCTTTCAATTAATTATAACACAAATAATAATATGCTTTCCCGATTATGCCTCTTTATTCTGCAATCCAGCCATATTATATATATATATATATATATATATATATATGCATTGGTATTTTGAACCTAGCATTAGTACTTTGAACCTTGTTCATCCCTAAAATTCGACCACTTCATTATCACCGAAGGAACTTTTAGACATGGTTTTCAAAATTGGATTGGATCTAAAGGTTGGACTGGAAAATTCAATCGGTTCCATTTCACCCAAAAATCACTTTTGGCCAAAAACCATTGATCTGGTGGTCAATGAGCCATCCGCTCATTTCACCCAAAAATCAATTCGGACAACGATTTTTGGACATTTTTAATTTCTTTGGTTAGAATGAGCCATCCGCTCAAACCGGACAGTTGGACCATTCAACTTGGGAATCAGTCCCAAAAACTTCCCTGTCCATGTTCGATCCAGATTTAAAATCCTTGCATTTGGATACCGAGCATCAATTTCTATCTACCATCAAGTACCAAGCCAGGAAATATTTTTGGAAGCATTGTGGGTGCAGAATCAATGGGAACATGCACAAATCTGAACCGTGGAACCATCGACTGATGGAAGCTTGAAATCTCCTAGGGTTTGTTTTTTAAAGAGATTCTAGCTGATAAGGGCAACTTTTGGGCCCTATTATCTATAAAAATGATCTTTTCAGCATAATTTTTAGAATATGCTAACTTTTTTAATTTTTATATCAAATATGGGCAAAAACACTGCTCATCTTCCTCTTCCTCCAGACCACTGAACAAATCTCCCCATCTCTCTCTCTCTCTCTTCTTCTTCACTGCATCTGAGATGTTCCAAACCTAGAGCATAACTGCTATGAGTTATTCTTCTAAAGCAGTTAGAAGAATACATGAAACACCATACCAGGTATACGAATCGACGGTTTGGTTCCAGCTAATAAGCCTGTTAGAGGTATCTGAAGCAGTTTTGAATGCCATTGAAACATGAAAATCAGGATTGGGGAAGATTTGTTCATGGTAAGGAGGAAAGAGATGAATAGTATTTCTGCCCTTATTTGATATATTTTTTTAAAAAAAGTTAAACTATTTTAATAATTATGTTAAAAAGATTATTCTTATTGATATTAGGGCCCAAAAGTTGCCCTTATCCGAAGCAATCATTTTTTCTAAACGACCAACATAGTTATAGATGTAGAAATTAAAACACATTTAATGTGTAAAAGTATACAAACATTCATGGCTTACTTCAGATTCAGTTCACAACTAAAATTTTATTTGTTCTAGTGACTGTGGGGACGTGCTACCCCGTCTTGTGTATCTCCTCTGGATTTATCAAAAAAAAAAATAATAAGGTTCACAACTAAAATTGTTTTTTTTATTCTAAATACTCCTATTTCCTTTTCCTTCTTTTTACCGTGAAGACAAGTAAATATATTTTACCCAAGAAAAAAAAAAGTTCCGTACTTCTATTTAATGTTTTCCATGTTCATATAAACAATTGACATGCCTTCACTCGTCAAACTTGATTACGCAGTGACCCATCTTACAACTAACTATCCATCAGGGTCCATCTCTAGAATATTCCATTTTAAAGAGTGAGAATGGGATAAGCCTGAGTCAGAATGGTGGATTAGGCTCTCAAGGGCCGTTTGATTTATAGTTGAAATCGAATGGTCTATTCCCAGTCTGTTTGGTTTATAAAGAAATTGGAATGAGAATTGACCTTTTCTTGCCACATTACGTCACAAAGAAAACCAGTTTTATTTTGCTCAAACATGTTTGTGGGCCTTATGGCGAAGAAGAAACTTTTCTGTTTTTTCTTCTTAAATTTCTAGTTTCAAGCAATTCTTTATTTCTTCCTGGCCGGCTCGGGCTGACTGGCTTCTTACGTTACTTCTATCGCTGCAATTGGGTGGCCTCAGGTTGGGAAAGGGGTGTCAATTGGACTGGATTTGGTCCAATCCGGTCCAGTCCAATGTGAGTCTATTACAAATGGATCTGGTCCAATCCAGTCCAATGTGAGTCTATTACAAATGAATCTGGTTCAATCCAGTCCAATGAATATTTTGGACCGGTCCAGAGACTGTCCAATCTGTTCAAATTCTTGTTAATTTAGATTGGTTTCAACTCAAACCTGGTCCATTGACCACTATGTTCTTATCTTCTATCAATGGACCAGATGTTGGCCCAATCCAATATAAATTCATTATGGATGGACCAGTTCTAATCCAATATGTCATATTGGTCCATTCAATCCGTCCAAATTCAATGTCTTATTGGCCCGTCCAATCCATTCAAATGGATTTTGATTTGGACGATCCAACCCAAAACTGGTCCATTGACACTCCTAGTTGGGATTTTGCTAAAATTTGAATAGGTCTTATCAACAAGCCGAGCCCTATGCAATGTAAATTCTGCAAGTTGGATACCTGATTTGCACCCTTAGTTACCTCTTTCCCTTTTTTCTTTGTGCATTTAGTCCTAAACCACTGGTTTGCGAACCAATGCCTCACGAAAAAAAACAGATAGCAGCATGTCTGAAATTCATGGGGTTAGCAGTGAATGGGCTGGTTTTGGGATGGACCCCATTCAAATCAAAAATCAATTTGGATGGATTTGACGGACCAATAAGACATACTGAATTGGACTAATCCAAACTTAATGGTCCAAAGTATTTCTTGGATTGGATTGATCCTGGTCCATCCGTAATGGATTTATATTGGATTAGATCAGATTGAACCAATATCTGATCCATTGATTGAAGATAAGAAAAGAAGTATCAATGGACCAAATTTGAATTGGAACCATTCTAAGTTAAAATCAATTTGAATAAATTAGACGGTTGGGACATTAAATTAAACTACTCCAAAATGATTCAAAGTATTCATCAGGTTTAATTAAACCTAATTCATTTGCAATTCATATTGGGCTGAATCGGAGTGGACCAAATCCGGTCCAATTGACAACCCTACATGGGGGTATGAATGGTTTTGTCAAATATCACATTTCTATCTTCGATCTTCTGTATAGTCCTCTGCTTGGTTGCACATTAAATGAAGGGTTAAAACTCCTCTTCGCTTTTATTACTCAACATTTTCCTTACCCTGACCTTTATATACAATTATACCTCGAGAGAACCCATATCAAACACTTTTTATATTTATAAAATATATACATATCTTTCGTCAGGTCAATATGAGTCCCCGTTATGTTCCAATTTTATTTATTTTTTAATGACAAAACTAATCTTGACTGACTGGTCTACTCTTCTAATAGATTTTCATATGAAAAGATTTATCTTTCTTACAAAAGTACTTTCTTGAAGTACTTCGTAAAAAAACACTTAGAAAAGTATTTCTATAGACTTTTGTAAAAGTATTTTTGTAGAAGTGCGTTTGTAAAAGTACTTTCGTAAAAGTGCTTTTATAAAAGTATTTCCATAAAAGTGCTTTTATAAAAGTACTTTTGTATAAATGTTTTTATAAAAGTGTTTTCAGAAAAGTACTTTTGCAAAAGTACTTTCGTAAAAGTTCTTCCATAAAAGTGCTTTCGTAAAAGTGCTTTTATAAAAGTATTTCTATAAAAAGTACTTTTCTAAAAGTACTTCCGTAAAAGTTTTTTTTTTGTAAAAGTGGTTTCGTGTAAAAGTACTTTTACAAAGTGCTTTCATGTAAAAGTACTTTTACAAAAGTGCTTTCGTAAAAGTACTTTTGTAAAAGTGCTTTTATAAAACTACTTGTACAAAAATGCTTTTATAAAAGTAATTTTGTAAAAGTATTTTTATAAAAATACTTTTGTAAAAATACTTTTCATAAAATTACTTTTATAAAAGCGTTTTCGTAAAAGTGCTTTTGTAAAAGTACTTTCATAGAAGTGATTTTATGCTAGCTTCAATTTTGACTGATTGCAAATTGGACAAATGTTTGGCATCATGATCAGATTATTGGAAATTTGGTTTTGGTCCAATTCAAACCAATAAGAATATGGACCAATTTATTTTGGATCGAGTCAATCCAATAATTATAATGGACCGCCGAAATCCAATTTGATAAGGTTTGGATTGGATTGGATCCAAACCAAAACCACAATTGACACCCCTACACATCGCACATCTCATACATGGCAAGTCCCAGTCTCATGGTGAGATGTGTGGTGTTAAATCAATTTGGTAGAGGGTTAAAAATAAACCTGTTCATGGACTGGGCATCTTGGCCCGACTCAGGCCATTTCATTCAATATCCTTCAAACCTTCCAAATCACAGCCAGCACTAGCAGCAGTGAGCACCTGAGCGGTATCATCTTTCATCTCCTTCCACAAACGGTGAATCAGCAGGCGATATCATCTCTCACAAGGCGGTACCCCATTTCCCATTCTCTAATTTTTAAATATACATTAGCACATTTCAGATTAGAGGCGGTGTCCCCATTCCCTAACAATGGTCGGTGGCATCTACAACAGAAGTCGGACAAGCGACAACCAGTGACAGAAAACCCCATCAGGTCTCTCTCTCTCTATCTCCTCCACTCCTCCACTCCTCTAGTTCGCCGACCCTTCTGAAATCATTTTAGTTTAGGCATTAGCTCGGGCTTGGGCTCGGGCTTCAGGCTTTTATGAGGGTTGGCTCAGGCTCGAAATCTAGGCCCGGGCCAAATTTCTCCTCTATAGAAATAGAGTCAAGTATCCACTTTATATGGTATTAGCTAGGGATTTTTAGACTACACTCCACCACAAAATTCTGATTTAAACTGCAGACCTACAACAATTCAAAATTATAAATACCTCCACCTATAACACCTATACCCACCCGTGAATTGGCACCTACCCCCAACTGTATGGTGGAGATAGGATTTCTGGGGTGGACTGAACAGTAAAAACCCCTAAAAACTATAATGCTCGACGGGTCCCATTTACTGGTTAACCAAGCTGTTTGCCCATTTCAACCTGTAAAAAAAATTGCTAGAACTATCATTTACCACCTATTCCTTGGTTTTTATGGTCCGACCGTCCGGTTGGGGCTTGAGTCTTAAAACACTGAGAAAAAACGCCTTTCTTCTTATTTTCCATTTAAAGAAACTTTGTATATTTCTCAACCATTTGCAAATATAACTCATTTTGGTATTTAACATATCATTATCTTTTCAAGGAAAACACTAGTTGAAAAGTAAAAGCAATGGATTAATGGCCACCATTTATGAGTTGGAAAATTGTTTTTTCAGATGGAATCATGATTCATGGAACAGGGCTAGACCTGGCAATTGGATTGAGTTGTCAATTGTTAGATCCTAATCCTAAATGTTCGGGTTAGGGTTGATTTATGGGTCAATTTGGGTTATTCTTAAAAATAAATATAATTTAAAAATATAAAAAAATACATGAAAAATGTCAAAATTAAAGAAATTAACGTTAAAATTTCAAATAGAAAATAGAAAGCTTGAACATTTAATAAAGAATAAATGATAAAGAGTCAAGACTAAATAGAAAAGATTAAAAAGTAAAAACTTCTAACAATACAACTCAGTTTTTTTTTTCCTTTTCTCGAGTTAGATCGGATCAGATCATTTTTAAATTCAAGAAGCTAAATATAAAACCTTAATCCTGTTTTTTCGAGTTGAGTTGGATCGGGTTCGCGGGTTACTCAACTTTTTGCCATGTTTAGGTCTAAAAAGGGCTCAGAGGAAAAGGATGGATCACACAAAAGTCTTGTTGGATTGGACCGTTGACACCAACCAAAGGTCCAAAATCATGGCCCACTTCCAAAGATATCAGCTAGATTTATTCGAATCGACCGATCTCTTTGATTCAACGGTGGGTCCATCTTTCGCGGCCTTATCCAGGAGGGAACGTTAACGTAATCATATCCAAGACGAGGCCCCACAGATTGGTTGGTGAGACTTGGAATAGCGTACAATAATTGGTGCTCGGGTCCATCAAACTTTATGCTGCCTCAACGAAATGGGCCTCCACACACATACTCTGGATTCCATATCTTGGGCGGGCCAAGCTGGAATTCAATTGCCCAGGCCCATCACGAGCATTGTTTCTTAATCTGCAATCGTGACTGTGCAGGCCGGGGCCAACGTGGACACCCCGGACCAACCGAGTCAACTCAATTGAACTTGTCTTGCCTCAGACAGTTTACAGAAGAAAAATATCTTAACGTGGCGTCACTGGATTCAGAAAAGCATCGTGGATCGATGGTGGGACCCCCAACCTACCAGATCTTGTCCATTTGTAATTAGACACGTGTTGTGTAAAAGATAGACGGTGACCAACTGCTCTAACAGGCAATGTAGTATAATTATGGGATGGAAATGGAATACACTGAAGAATCGATGGCCGGAGGCAGGGGGTTGGTGGGACCTACGAGAACCCTCCACCGACGAACTTTCAGAGGTTCTCCTCTTTAAAACTCGATTATTTCCCGATTTCTTTTTTCTTCTCTTTCACCTTGTACGTTTTCTCCTTCTCTTTTTTAATTTTCTAAGATTTTTTCTTTTCTTTGCAATTTCCATTTGAGGAAGAGAGGTGTAGATGTAAAATTCTAGAAGTTTTCTCAGAGGCTTCGACACCTTGTGCATCTCTCTCTCTCTCTCGTGCGCTTGCTCTCGGTGAGTACATTTATTTAATTTTGGGTGGGATCTCGAGCTCTCGTTTTCGACGGATCTAGGGTTTCTTCGTTTCTCTTTTTTCTCAAAGGTGCTCCGTTTCTTACCATGTAGATGTAGCTTTTGGGGGGATTGTCTGGGTTCTGTTTCAGTATTTCACAGTCGTTGATACACGTTAGGGTTGGAGTTTCCATCGGTTGTAGTTTGACATTTTTTCTTGCATTTTTCGGTCCTTTTTTTTTTTTCGTTTCTGCCGGCCCGGTGATCGTTTGGTTATTGTTTGAAAGAGCTGCATTTTGAGGTGCACGACTTTGTCAAGCTTCCTTTTTCCTCTGGTTTTTTATTGGTGTGTCTGATACTGCATTTCGAGCTAGAGTTCGCATATTTCTCGGATTTGTAGGTGGAGCAGCAAGTCAAGGCTTCTTTTTGTTTTTTAACGATGGGTTATTTGACTTTTTTGCTCTTTTTCTATAAATGCAGATATTTCTTTCCAAACGCTTGGATTAGAAGAAAGTAGACTGGATTTGGTTAAAAATCAGTTGTATTGGTTCTTTCTGTGTCCCAAGGCTTAAAGTCGAAGCTGCTCTCTTTTGTACAGGAGGAGAAGAAACGGATTGCAATTTTTTTTTTGGTCCAGTAATTTGCTTGTAGATAATCTTCCATTTCAGTGTTTAAGGGAAGCTTGGTGATCAAACTATAGAGGTTTTCTCTGGCTTTGCTTAGGGATGGAATTTGAGGAGATTTTTAGTTTATGAAGATCGAGAACCCCTGGGATCATACATCTATCAAAGCGCAACTGCTGAGTAATTAGGAATCGCGTTAATGGGTTGACTGGAGACATCTGGGTTTTAGCATTTTTGTGCTGGGTTGCTTGTATTCATGATTCAGAGAGTGGGAGAAGAGCAAGAATAGAATAGATTGGGTCCATGTGATGGATAATATGACCTTCAGAGATAAAGACCTTGCTGTTGATCTAGAAAGTGGTGGTACTACCAGCGAGGAAGAAGGAAGTAAAGAACCTGTTTCAAGCACCGGACAAACAAAGAATTTGTTGGGTAAGGTTTGGAATGGGTTTGTCAATTTTGATGGTTCGGTTAAAGGTGAAGATGGCATTAGTTCGTGGCAAGCATCAAATTCTGGGGAGTTTTCTATTGATAATCTGGAGTTGGTGACAGACAAGAAGTCCGGAGGAGAAGAAGCTGTTGAACTTTTAGAGAAGAAAGTGATGAAGGAAAAACGCAAAAAAACAAGCTCTAAAAAGCCTCCTAAGCCACCACGACCACCCAGAGGTCCATCTTTGGATGCTGCTGATTTGAAATTGGTTAAAGAGATCTCTGAGCTTGCTATGTTGAAAAGGGCGAGAGTTGAACGGATGAAGGCTTTGAAGAGGATGAAAGCAGCTAAAGCTTCATCATCAAATAGCAATTTGTATGCCATGATTATTACTATTCTCTTCTGCCTTGTAATTCTTTTTCAAGGTAATATCTCCTTTAGAATTTGGGTGGATTCTTTATGTCTTCAGTTTTTCTTCTTTTGTTGATTTAGCTAGGGATTGAGTTATGACCTGTTACTGTAATTTAGCATGTCAATAATTTGGCTTTGTTTCATTTCTTTTTCTATTTCTTGGTAGTTAATGCAAATATAGTAGTTAACCTGTACGAAATGTTCACACTTAAATTATTAATTTCCTTAATTGTTCAAAGTCAATTTATTATTAACGCATTTTATTTTAACAGTTTAATTAACCATTGCTGCTGCTAGAATGGTGTCACTGTTGCTACATTTCAACCGGTGTACATGTTCATCAGTATTGTTATGTTGACTTGAACTCTCTGACTATGTTATAATGAACAAGTTTCACCTGCCAGATGGTTATTCTTTGTCTATATTGGGTCCTAGCGCATAAATTCCTAGGTAAATGTTTATAATGAACAGTTTAATTAACCATTATTGCTGCTAAGATGGTGTCACTGTTGCTACATTTCAACTGGTGTACATGTTCATGAGCATTTGTATGTTGACTTGAACTCTCTGACCATGTTATAATGAACAAGTTTCACCTACCAGATGGTTATTCTTTGTCTATATTGGGTCCTAGCCCATAAATTCCTAGGTAAACGTTTATAATGAACAGTTTAATTAACCATTATTGCTGCTAGAATGATGCCACTGTTGCTACATTTCAACTGGTGTACATGTTCATGAGTATTTGTATGTTGACTTGAACTCTTTGACCATGTTATAATGAACAAGTTTCACCTACCAGATGGTTATTCTTTGTCTATATTGGGTTCTAGCCCATAAATTCCTAGGTAAATGTTTCTAATGAACAGTTTAGTTAACCATTGCTGCTGCTAGAAAGGTGTCACTGTTGCTACATTTCAACTGGTGTACATTTTTGTGAGTACTTTTATGTTGACTTGAACTCTCTGATCATGTTATAATGAACAAGTTTCACCTACTAATTCTTTGTCTATATTGGGTCCTAGCCCATAAATTCCTAGGTAAATGTTTCTAATGAACAGTTTAATTAAACATTGCTGCTGCTAGAATGGCATCACTATTGCTACATTTCAACTGGTGTACATGTTTGTGAGTACTTTTATGTTGACTTGAACTCTCTGACCATGTTATAATGAACAAGTTTCACCTACTAATGGTTATTATTTGTCTATATTGGGTCCTAGCCCATAAATTCCTAGTAACTGTTTATTTTTTGTGGATACTATGTAAACCCATGTGGGGATCGAAGCCCAAATTTGCAGTTAAGAACTTGTGGTATTATCATTTTTATACAACATTCATCATCATTACAGATACTTGGATGCTATCAGTTTCCTTTATGGGATGCTTGATTCACTGGAAGCAAGAAATTCATGTTTTCTGTGTCAGAAGATCGACTATTAATAGGTACTTGGGTAGATTATTAACTCAGTTTTGTATCTAAAGAAGCTTTTATCATAATTTGAACATTCTATCTTCCAACATTTTTAATGGGAGTGCTTTTGTGTTGGTAAGAGTTGGTGTCATTCATTACACACTTACACAGTTGCTCTTTGAGTGGAATTTTGAGACTTGACTGCTGTGAAATGAAACTCAACTTGGTATCCCTTGTTCCTGGAACTTGGTTTGATACTTTGTGATCCAAATATGTGTTTGAGCTCTGTACTCAGATACAATCTTTTATTGCCATTTGACTATATAATTAATAACTGGTAAGTTGTCAAAATTTGTGTGCTAGTACGATGAGTACACACAATTTAAAATATTATAATGTCTACATTTATTCGGCTTTCAGGTTTCCTGGGTTCTCGTGTGTGAAGTCAATAGTCATTTTCATGCCCAAATAGCATTTAATAGACCCTTGCACAGCTTCTTCTTCTCCCAATATACTGTCATGGTTATTTGTTTAACTAAGGTAGCTGTGTTGAGCGTTGACTATGATTTCTTGATTCTAAAATTGTTTGGGGATGTTGAATTTTA
Organism: Nelumbo nucifera; assembly: GCF_055504915.1. Taxonomy (NCBI): domain Eukaryota; kingdom Viridiplantae; phylum Streptophyta; class Magnoliopsida; order Proteales; family Nelumbonaceae; genus Nelumbo; species Nelumbo nucifera. The sequence continues at coordinate 107,919,681 of NC_142651.1, forward strand.
AAAAGGTTCAAAGTAGGAGGAAAGGTAGCAATGCCATGATTAAGATACTTCAATGTGAATTAACATGCACAAATATTGGTGCTATATAATGGATGGCCATTTCTAGAATACAATTATTCTGTTGCTAATTGGATGTTATATGATTAACACTTTTTTAACTTTTATTTGTCAACATGTGCAAGTATTAATTGTATAGGATATTGTTTTGTTGAGATCTAACTTGAACCTTAATACACATGGTGAATTTTTCAAATCCCATAATTTATGTTGTGTTGATTTGCAACTTACTTATCTATAAGGAGTCTTTTTTCTTTTATCAATATTTCTTTTGGTCAGTAAATCATTCTTTGATGTTGCATTGAAGTTGCTGGTTGGATGTAAGAGGGGTACATTCTCCAATGTGCAATTGCTCACCATCTTCTGAATTATTTTTCCCTCGTGTTGATCAGAAACTTGATTTCAGGATTTTAAATTTATTTCCTGTGTTCCATAGTCTTTCATTTGGTACTTTGTGCTAAATCAAACCGATGCTTTATTTCAAGAGACCAAGGCCTGGAGAGATATATATTTCTAGAATTGGCAGTATTACAGTCTTATTTACAGGGAAATCTCAGCTTGTCTTTCTGTTGTAGGAAATGTCTTGCATTTATGTCACGGTTGGCACCAATGAACATGTTATTATATTTTTGGTAAAAAGGGGGCATTGGCCCATTGCTTGTTGCTATTGGTAAAAATCCTGGCCCGGCAAGCTATCAGGTTTGGTTCTGAGAGTGGTCCCTTTCGAAAAATGCCAGAGGTTAGGGCTGCACCTGTCCACCGGTCCACCCCACCCAAGACCTCCCTGGATGATGGGGGCTGGCATTGAGTGATAAAACTTTTATATAGTTGCCAATAACGAAAATTTAACTGTTATTTCCTGTCATTGTCTTGAATGCACCAAGTGAAACATGATTAGCTGAGATTTGCAACCACTCTAGAGCATGATCTATCTCCTTATGCTTAGAGCTGAAACTTGGTCTTTCCCCATGCATCTAGAGATGTTTCAATTCAAGTGTCACAATAGGCTTTAACAAGTCATCAGGATCATGTTTATTGGATTAGTTTGAACCACAAATATAATTCATTTTCAGTTAATCAATGATGTTTGCTTCATAGGGATATGTTCTAGGAGTAGTTCAAGTGTGAGCTTCAACGGATCTCCTGAATCATCTGTAGGATTGATTTCAGTTCAGTATTACAAGAATATTTCGGCAAGCGGTGCTAACGGATCTGTTTCTGCGTCGCCTATGTACGTTACACTTTTCTTTTGTGGCTTCTCTTTTCACTGATAATATGTTAACGGGGTGGTTGACTTCTGTTTTTTGTTCAATTTAAGCATTGATGACGAGATTATCTGGTGACATTGCCATAAGATATGGTTCTCATATTTTGTACTCCTTTTAAAATCTTGTTGCAGTCTAGTAGAACAGGTATCTGGGTTGAGCTCCGAGGAAGGAGTGAGCAGGGTTGCGGGGTGAAACGGTTTGTCATATTAAATGCCCTCCCTTCACATGAGCAGATGTCTGAGAGGACTGAGGTGGGTTTGGCCAGTTTCGGGATCCTTATAGATCGATGTCTCTTGATAGACTGCTCATTTTGGTGATTTCGGTCTGTAAATACGTGTTGAGAAAGTCGTCTTCTCATTTTTTGCACGCAAAACCTTTTACTAAATAAGCTGTCAAAAGTCTAAACAAAATGTTAAGCCCTTGCCCTAATTTTCAGTATTTCGTATTCCAGTGACCTTGAAAACCGATATGTATGATGCATCTATCATACGATATGTATTGCTTCAAAGTATCAATACTTGTCGTATCATAAGATATCTCATATGTATTGGTTTCTTATGTTGCGAAACTCTGAATTAGGGACAGGTGGCAATTTTATATAACAATAATAGGTCAATATTATAGGGAGCTTAAATTGCTTAATGGGCAATCACGAAGGTTGTGTTAAATATTGGTTGACACCAAAGGCTTTGATTCATCGATGCAATATTTGATACCATTGATGTTGCTTCATGAAATTTCAAATTTAGTGTTTTTATTATAAATGTCATCATCTAATCAAATACGTATTTTCTGTGGAATTGGTTATCTGTACGTTCCTGACATGGGGTCAACATAATGTTTCTCAAGACAACCCCTTAAAGATTGATATACATCAGCCTTTGTGAAATTTTGAACCTTGCAAGAAACAGGTAAAAAACATACCTTGTTCTCGTTGATATGTCAAATAAATGCATTCATGATTATTTTTTGTCCGTTTTCCTCGATGGAATTCTTTTAATGTACATGTACTTGTGAAAGTTTGAGAGGATACATGCAACTTTTGGTAATTTTGACACCCCTATGGTACAATAGGGTTTTTGGATTTTACACCACAATGAATTATGGATGCTTTTAACTCGGTATGAGCATATTGACACGTGGAAATTGGAACCATTAAGTCTCGGCCTAGTCTACCACTTAAGTCTCGAGCCAGTCTGGTTTAACATGGATTTTATACTTCGATATATGCTTTTTTTCAACTTTCATGTATATCCAAAACAACAAATGCCCCTGCATCTCTTCAAATTTCCTTCTTAATACACCTGGGATTTCCAATACACTGAATATGGCAATATGAACCACCACACCGTAATGAAGAACAAAAAACCATGCGGGGGGTAACATAAGGTTCTAGACCAAGATTTAAAACATTAATACAGGCTGATACGCCAATAGGCACGTATCAGCCTGTATCAAAGCTCGTTACACTATTTTTTTCGAAACTGGTTCAAAGGGGTCAATTTAAAGCTGATCTATCCCAGTATCCCCTGAACCAAGCCAATATGGGGTGTATCGTACCAATATTTTCAACCTTGTTCCAGACAATGTAAACGGAGAAAAACAGACGAGTTCCGTCTTATCCTATTTCCCGATCAATCATCACGATGCTCTAATATTAATCATGAATAGAACCATCCTTTTGGCTTGGCCTTGTTCCCACGGGCCACGGGTTACGAAAGAAGGATGAGCACCTACTTTTAAAAAACCTTTTTAAAAAGATGGGCTAATAACATTAGTATTGTTAGAAAAGTTGACGGTATTGCCTTTTAAAAAACGGGCTACAAGTTGTCTGTTGTCAAATTAGAGCATATAATTCCATGCCGCCTCACCTTGTATCATGAAAACTGAAACCTCGGCAATGTAATATTATAATATGGAACAGGAACAGAGCGAGCGCTATACCACCATTATACCAAAGGCCCATCCACTATGAACTTGCTCTTGTTTCTAATTCTCAACCTAAATTTATGTGATTAATAAATAAATAAATAAATAATCACTGATCAAGACAATGTTTGAAATTCAATGGGACATGAAAAGTAGGGAGATCAAAGATGAGTTACGATCAACAACCTCTTTTTCTGCAGATGCCCTAATGCGAAACCATAACGATTCTGTCATCCTCTGTCGAACCACATAAGCAATGCCAAGGTTCTCCATGGTTTGGTTGCTCAAGAAGATTTCACAGGTTCTGCTCGAGGCCTCCAGAGTCCCAACCTATACTTGTGGGTGTATTTCAAGATCAACTTCCTCTGCATCACCAAGATTCTAGTTATTCTCATGACCTTTAAGTTATCAAAAGGAGCTATCATTGCTATTACAATCATGCAATCCAGTGTCAATGATTTTGAGGTTGACTGCAATCAGTAGTTTGGCTTTAGGTTTAACTTTCACATAATTTCAAAGAAAAGGGCAAGAAGATCTGACTACTGGTATTTATAACAACAACAAAAAAAAGAAAAGAAAAAGTAAACATGAATGCAAATATCTAGTTTAGATAGCAAGACTTGCACCATCTTCAGGAGTGAAAGCCGACATAAGAAATTTAGAAGAGAACACACCCACTTAGCCACTCATTATAACAAGAACAGAATGTACCAAAGGTAACATGAGAAATTCTACGAGGGGCATGCCTGTGGTTTGCCCATGGTGATCTAAAAGCACATGCACTTCACCAAGCAAGGGTCATTGCTTGGTGCAATGAAAAAAAATCTTGGGCTGACAAGACCAACATTCTGAGGGCAGCCACTTGGTGCCAAAAATAAAATAAATAAAAGGCCAAAAGTTGGATTCATATCCAGTCTACCCTGACCAAGACCCCAGATAGAGCCAAAATAAGCAAATGAGGTTTCTGATTTGTGTGGCCAAAATAACATGGGGTTGAACATGTATGCCATAGACCAAGACAAATTACTTTCTACCTACCATAAGTTTGGGGTGTAGAAGGCCAGGACTCAGAGAATTGGCAGATTTTGCCAACCAAGAAAGTTTGGATAAGAAGAAAAGTTTCATAATATCCACCCAGTGTTACTTTGTACAATAGCACAAGTGCCAAGTGTTTAGGTGACCACGTGTCTGGCACATCCACCTCTAGAACTGACAATGCGTGGATATAGCCATAAATAAATAATAAACTACATAAATAATGTAAAAAGGGAGAAAGCAGAGAAATGACTAATTGTTTTGGCCTCGCCAATGCTTTAAAATAAATGAAATGGAAATGCAACTGCTTTTCTCTCCAGGTGGTGGGTTAGGAGTTCAATTATCTTGGTCAAACATGTCAACCCCATGATGTCATAAATCAAATAATAAAACTATAAATAAAGATAAATGCAGAAAAACAAATAAATTTTACAGGGAAAATTAGGCATGTCTCTAATATTATATGTTCATCATATTAAACAAAAACAAGTATAAAAATGAGAATTATAGTTAAACAGCAAAAAATAAAAAAAAAAGCAGAAAAAGATGTCAGAAGAATTAATGTCTAAACTGTGACTCACTGACAAGGTCAAATTGTTCTTGGTTCAGTGGTTAAATCAGTCTGTTGACTGAGTAAACATATTATTGCAAGTAAATGGTTCAGGGGCTAACTGGGTCAACCAGTTCAACTGACCAGCTCAACCATGGGTTGAAAACATTGGGCCTCCCTAGTGTTTACATGGATGTGGATGCAAGAATTGGAATCTGTTGCATATTCAGAAGTTTGACTTGGTAAGAAGAAAAAACAACTGACTTGTGGACATGTTCATAGAAAGTAAAAACTATTAAAATAGTCCCTGGTTGTGCAATGACTAGTCAGCACCTAGACACTGACTAGTCAATCACAAAATGATACCCTAATAAGAGATATTGATTCAATCTCATATATAAGTTAATAAAAATTGAATGAAAGTTACCTTTTTCTTCAAAAAAAAATACTGAAAATGTGTGATAAAATACGATATAGAACATTTAGTTTGCAATATTTGATTAGAAAATATAGAAAAAGGAATATTGGATAGGTTAGCAAGGGAGTTATGTCTTTCATAGAAATAATGCAACCTTTACCTTTTGGCCGCCCTCTGTCTATAGCAACATTTTACCAGCATACCACTGATTAGAAGAAAACTTAAAAGAACTTGACCATCATTTTCTTTTATTATATGTCTTATTTCTATTTATATACATTTAACCAATCGTGTACAATCACAAATGCTTAATGCAGACAATATGAACGCATGAGACAATAGCATATATAATACTATTTTAAATAATAATTTATATAAAAATAACTTCATGTTTGACTAGAACAAATCAGAGAGCTAGTCAATCTAGTCAATGCTTACTTGTCCCAGGCAACTGCATCATGAGTATCAACTGATAAGTTAATGGAGTGGTCAGTATGGCCCTCAATTGACTAGTACATTGACTAGTGAATGACCAGATCAGGCAACACTTTGATAACACTGCAACGAAGTTAAAGCAAACTCGGAATATCAAAGTGCTTGCACCTTATAGGGTGTCTTCCTTCTCATGAAATCTTCCAATGCCTTTGCTCATCTTAAAAGTGGAGCACCATTAGAATGTTATAAGAAGAGTTGTGGCAGCTGCCAAGTGTTGACAAGGCTGGACCAAATAGTCTTTAGGTGTCCTGGTAACACTGCTTTCTACCACACTATCCTCAGTCATGGTTGCCAAGTTTATGCTAGGGGTAGGGCCTATTCTCCAAAACAGAATGGTCTGGGAAAGGCAGGATTTTGCATCACAGACTCAAGTAGTAGTAGTATTATGACTTGATTATACCACAAAGGATCCTATCCAGTGATCAGATCACATTTGGAGCAGTTAGAATTAGGATTGTTAAAGGTTTCCACCCCTAAAAAGAAATCAATAAACAAAATAAATTTTAAGTCATGGATAAATAAACCCACATAAAGACTACAGTCCAAAGTTTTGATGCACCAGAGATTCAGAATGGCATTCCAACCACCAAGCTGACTTCTGGCCCAGACGTCTGTTACAAGCCTACACTACACAATCTAGTTAGTGAGTCTCAAAATACCATGACCATGCTCCAACACCTGGGATATTTGCAACAAACTTCCTCCAGACCCGGACTCCCACTACCCTATAAGATAATTAACAAGGAACAAGGTCACAATTACATATTTGCAACCCCTTCTGGTGGTAAAAATGACTAGTTTTTCAATAAGTTGAATCATGTCAAAGCCTCTACATTTGCATACAAAGTGGTAGTTTACCAGCTTTCCAACACCAAGATTTTGATGCAAAAAATGAGCAGTGGACATGCATGATCCATTAAACAAGATTATCCCCAGCACTAATCTAACAAGCTCTAAGTACTAGCAAATAAGAAAGAGCTCAGAAGGCCGTGAAACATAAACTGGGGAGTTAACAATAGAGAGAATGTGGGTAGTCAACATGAAACTCTTATTAAAGAAGAGTGTCCTGATCACAAATATATAAAGATGTTGATAACATGCTTGAAGAAATATGTGGATGCAAACAAACAGCTTAGGCGCCTGGTCCCTTAGACAACCTGTAAGGGAGATTATGCAACTAACAAGGGAGCTTGAAGTCAGGTTTAAATGGAGCAGTAGATCAGCCAATGCAATGGTTGATATTTTAGCAAAGCGAGGAGTTAGTAGGCAGAACCTTTTTTGGGCCTGTTTGTAATCTGTGGAGGGGTCACCTTGTTTTTTGAAGGCGACAGTTGTACTAAGTTTCTTAAAGAATTAATGAAAGTTACTGTTTCCAATAAAAAAAAACATGCTTGAAGAAATATGCATCTTAAGGGATGATACCATGACCTCTCATATGTATACTGTTAATCCATGTAGCATATAACATGGTATTATATCCATTATAGAAGGTGCTCATTGATCAATCGAGCTGTCAAAAACTCAAAATAGAACAGACTGATCCATTCAACTTGCCATTTGGCCAGCTCAGTGTCTCTTCTAGTTTTTCACAACATCAAGAACAATTTGTTAGCTGTGAAATATAAATTTATTGTACCCAAGTGTTACATCTACTGGAGCACCGAGAGTTTGTAGATTATTTCAGCAATAGGTTTAGGAATGGAAATGGGGTGGGGCCCCATCTCTGTCCCTACGAAAACCCCTATCCCCATCCCTGTCCCACTGGCGGGACAAGGTTATCCCATCCCCATCTCCACGGGAATCCCCACTCCCCGTGATTATTTATGATATCAATCATTTTGTTTTTGTTTTCTATTTAATTTGAAAAATTAAAAAAGAAAGTAGTTAAAACTTACAATCCAATTAAACAAGATTCAAACATATTCAACCATATATAAGTGGAGATCCCCACGGGGCAGGGATCGGGGGCAAAGGGGATGAAATTTCCCCATCCCTGCCCCATTCCCGGGGGCTAGGGGTCCCACGGAATCGGAGAAATGGAGAAAATTGCCATCCCCAAATGGGTTTTACTTGCAAACAGATCTCTGGATACAAGCATACGGAGAACCTAATAGTGGCAACAATCTTACCAATTCTATTCCACGAGCGACAGAAAAATCCGTGGGTGTTTAAAAAGCCAATGTTGTAGGGTACACTCAGATACAAGGGAACAAAAACCCTCTACAAGTGGTACAATACTACCACGCCATTAGTTTCGCTCCAAAGGGACGAATCCCTAGAAGGATTTTGTTCATTCAAAGCCTGAGGCTGTTTTCTGTAATGAGATAGAATGGTGGACACTGGATCATATGCTCTTTTCATATGACCTCTCCCAGTGACAGTTTTATCAACTACCACCAGGAAAATTACAAATTCTTTCTCCTTTAGGATCAGTAGAAACTAAAATCAATAACTATTTTTCATGAGATATCATCCTTAACCCTATCAAATAATAAGTAAGCAAGGAAACCTGATTACGGAAGTAGGATGGAAATGGAGACTTGTTCTTACGTGCTTGCACGGGATGCCTAGTTTCTTGAGCTTGAGAGTGCGGGTGACGAGCAGCTTCTGAAAGTTACCGATCTCCGCTTCAAGCTTCGGTACGTGGGTTTCTACTCCTCTCCCTACCCCGTTCAGGAACTCTGGAATCCCAACCTTAACTAGAACCAAAAAACTAAAGACCATGAGATAGAGGCCTAAAACCCTAACCAGAAGCAGACAAAGAAAACACTAAACCCTAAAACTTACTTACCTAAGTATTGGTTGGATTTAGAGAAGAATCTTGGGAATCCAGGAACTAACCGTGGCACTGAGAACGTGTTTCTGTTCGATAGAATATGCTTCAAAACCATGGCCATGGCCATCGAGGCGAGCTCTAAGCGCACTCCCTTTTTTTACCTGGTTGTAGTCGTTTACACTTCCCGATTTCGAACTCGGAGCGTCTGATTTGGAGAGGGATGAAGAGTAAGGCCAAGACAGTAGACCGTAGACAGTCAGAATTTGGGCAGTTTCGTAATTTTACTCCTCATCATAAGAGTTGCACTTAAATATAAATTTCTGAAAGTTTAGGTATTAAAATGACGCATTTGAAAGTTCAGGCCCCAAGTAAAATTAACCCAAAGAACAAGGTACCTATCCGAAATTTAAGTTAAAACTTTGAAACTAGCGTCGTGATCAGACGGCCTTGATCAAGTCATTTTCTTAGAAGAAGTAGACTGATCAGACGGTCACAATCCAATCAAAGCCGTTCTATGGAACTAAACTAACAGAGTAACAGATTCAACTGTCAAGTTGTGTCAACTCAAAACCGAGAACGAGAAGACAACCAGAGCAGAGCAGCGTTTAGTCCAAAGCCCAAAATATGCAAGAAGCCAAGCAGCTTCACGCTCACATAATAATCGCCGGATTGCAACAGCAAGAGCTTTACCTTAGAAAGCTTATAACCTTCTTCGCCATCTCTAATCCTTCCTCTCTCAGCTATGCTCGCCTTGTATTCTCTAACATTGAAACCCCATCAACTTTCGTCTACAACACCATGATCAGAGCTTATGCCACGAGCTCAGACCCATCTCAAGCCTTACACCTTTACAACCAAATGCGCAGACAAGGCACTCAGCCTGATAGATACACCTTCCCTTTCTTGCTCAAAGCTTGTTCCGTTCTTTCGGATCTCCATAAAGGCCAGGAGACCCACTGCCATGTGATCAAACAAGGATTCCTTTCCGATATTTTTGTCCGGAACTCGTTGATTCATCTCTACGGATCAAATTCAAAGATCAAGATTGCTCATCGAATTTTCGATGAAATGCCTCATCGTGATATCGCCACTTGGACTACTTTGGTTGCTTGTTGTGCTAATTTTGCCTCCATCGAATTAGCACGTAAGCTCTTTGATAGAATGCCTGAAAGAAGTAATGTTTCTTTTAGTGCCATGATCGCTGGCTACATTCGTCATGGATGGTTTAAGGAAGCATTGCAATTATTTCGCAGGATGCAAATAGAAGGACTGGTGCCAAACAATTCTACCCTCTCCAGTGTCCTCTGTGCCTGTGCAAATCTCGGGGCTTTGGATTTGGGTAGATGGATTCATTCCTTTATATGCGAGAGGGAAGGTAACAAATTTGATTGTCGAATTATTACTGCTCTTATAGATATGTATTTCAAGTGTGGGAGCATAAAAGACGCGCTCCAAGTCTTTGCTGGGGCCAAGAAGAAATTCGTAGGTGAATGGACGGCTATGATATCTGGGATGGCCATGCATGGATTTGGTCAGACATCAATCGAATTGTTTGAAGACATGGTCAGTTCAGGTATTAAACCAAATGCAGTCACATTTGTTGCACTTCTCTCTGGATGTACCCATGCCGGACTGGTGGATGAAGGTTTGAGGTATTTTCAGAGAATGACAGCTGAGTTTGGGATTGAGCCCACGATTGAACATTTTGGTTGTGTGGTTGATCTTCTTGGCCGTGCTGGACTGATTGGTCAAGCAATCCAATTTATAAGAGATATGCCAGTAGAGGCTAATGCTGCAATTTGGGGTGCTCTTCTGAATGCATGCAAGGTGCACAAGAATGTTGATGTTGGTGAATTAGCAGCAAGATGGTTAATAAATGAAGAACCATGGAATGGAGTCATTTATTTATCTTTGTTGAGCTTGTACAGGGAGGCAGAGAGATGGGATGATGTTGAGAACGTAAAGAGAGAGATGAAGGAGGTTGGTTGTAAAAAGAGCCCTGGTTGTAGCTTGATTGAGGTGAATGGTGATTGTCATGAGTTTGTGGCTGGGGACAAGTCACACCCTTGTGTGTTACAAGTGTGTTTGAACTTGAGTCAATTGGTCATGGAAGTGAAGGAACATAAGTATCTCCTTGGATGAACTGGCTTTCTGGAACTTTGCTCTCCTTTCTTTATAAGTGTCTCACATATATGTGGGACTTGGATCCACTGGTCCCTCTGGCTTTTCTAGAGTTAAGGTGCAGGTCTATGGAAATAGATCCAGTCATTCAGCATATCAGCCACCAGCACCCCTTACAGCTCTGCAATCAACACCAGATCCACCACTCCATTTCAACTTCAGAATGCAAGATCTTGTGCTGTGGGTCAATCTAAATACGCAGGCCCACAAACTACTTTTCTAAATATGCAGGCCCACAAACTCATGAGTCTGGATTCTTTGAATAGAGGCTAAAAGGAGTCAGAGACCTTCAGTTTAGCAATGAAATCCGACACCCAAGTTCCCGGTTGCTTTAGGGCCTTGGCATCTGAGAATCCACGTATTCATTACACAGATGGTCCCAGGGAAGTTTAATTAATTTCAGAAAACCCGGGGTAAGTTTCTATTTTCTAATATCTCTACTACATTGAATGTGAAGATGCAAATAAAACCACAACTTTGTATCTATCTATTTATGGAACTTGGAACCATATCTATGTATCCATTTAAGAAGACAAGTACTTGTAACTGTAGCTATTTTTTTCTTTTTCTCTAGTATAATTGTAGCCATATTTAACAAGGCGATGACCATGGTGAAATGGTCAAGTAAAATGCCAGGAAAAATCAATGGAAAAGTGGTATACAATTTTCTGTTTCTTGCTATTCTTTGTTTTTTTTCAAGTCTTTGCTCTTCCTTGATCTTATACATATTGCTTTTCACACAATTTGTTTACCAGCATTAACAATTCCATGGTTACCAGCCAGGATCGTATACTTGTCTTTCCTTGTAAGACTGGTGCATTCAAACCCTAGAGCCTCTGCGAGCTGTCTCTGGACTTGATTTGCCACTTCACAACTCGACTTTGCACTATCCCAGAACTTGGAACCTCTGGATAATTTGTCCAGAAAATTGACAGCACCACAAGGACAAGGATTTAGAAGGAAGAAAACTGGGTCTAGCCATTTAAATCCACTAGCTGTTGTTCCATAAAACATGTTAACATGAACATCCATGGCCACAGGAACAATTTCATCACTCATCTCTGCAAATAAAGGGCTGAATCTTAGCAAATAGGGCTCCCTACAAGTGGTCCCTTCTGGGCAAACAATAAGATCTCCTTGATTCAGTAGTTTCTCCATCATCACTGCATCTTGTTCTCTATTTCTTGTTAAACGGGCGGTTCTTATTGGTGAAATTATCTCTGTTGCTCTACTAAGGCTGTATGTGACTGCAGTGACAGGTCTGTTAAGAACAGTAGAAACAAAGAGTGGGTCAAGAACAGTTCTATGATTACATACATAGAGGATTCCCTTTGGTTTTTCTTTGTTTTGTACATTTTCTGGGTTTGATATGGCTATGAAGGATTTGAGCTTTGATGACCTGATTCTCATCCCACTGAAGGCCAAAATACAGTATGCCAACCTGTAAGGTAGCAAGAGGCCAACAATAGCTCTGAGAATGAAAAGGAAGAGACCCAGTGGGAGCCACAATAACATCACCACAGCAGATTCTGGAGTGGGCCTGAAAGCCAATCTGCCATCATGGAAGATCAATGGCTTGGGGTATTTATCCCTTGGTAAAGGATGCCAATTCCTCTTCTCTGTTTCGCTTACCAAATAGATATCCTGCCCCAACACAAGTATTTATTAGTCAAGATCCATCCAGTATGTACCCCAATAAGGAAAAGAGTCAAAAGACATATGACATGACATGTGTGTGTGTGTGTGAGAGAGAGAGAGAGAGAGCTGACTTGAAGGCATCAATGGCATACTTTGCAAACAGAAAACAACTGATGACCTTCATATTTGTGCAAGCTCCCAATGCCCACTACATGAGAGCCCAGTTTTCCCTCTGCAAATCTGCCACGCAGAATCAAACTATCATTCCTGTCATCCTCCATTAAACCTACATAATACCCGCAGACCACCTTCAACTCTCTCGCCACAACAAACTCAACATCCAAATAATCCCTAAGCACCCCTTCAACCATTACTTTGGGCAAACAACTCACGGCTACCCTTCTCCGACACCTCATCAAAATGTGAAAGCCTTCATACCCAATATCCTCCAGGAAAAACTTGGGCAAAACAGCTCTCCCAACTCTAAGGCTCTCCTTCTTAATCCCGAAAAAAGACAAAAATACCATAACCCTTAACCCCACGTCCTTACCAAGCAAACAAACAAAAGGGTACAAAAACAGTAAGAGAACGGCCCTTAATAACCCTCCAGCCTCGAAGGCCACAAGCATGAAGTAAGGAAACAAAGATGACGATCTCAGGAGGGCTCCCTCTACGTCAAAGATCAAGGTTTGGTTTGACAACTCTGTTGCATGGAGAAGAGAAGAGAACACAAGAGATTTCAACTGTGGAATGTTGGCATTGTTGCCCTTTCCGACAAGAGAGAGTGGATTCCTTCTTAATAGAATCCGAAGAGAAAAGACGAGGGTCTTAAAGGAGAATCCCTTGCAGGCCATTTTAGAAGAAAGACAATATATTTTAAATGCCCACTTCTGAGACCAAGCTTAGGGGCGCTTTTTATACAGGTTTGTGCCTTTAATGGGTGGTTGAAGTCTTAACTCTGATGAAGCACCCATATCTACAATTCTACATATTTAATTATTTCTGCCGCTTAATTTCATAGTCAAAATTTTATTACTCAAGATTTCGATATGACATGTCGTACTCGTATCGTATTGTATTATACGCCTATGTTTTGGGATCCTGTTTAATGAAAAATATAATTAAAAATAGGTCTAAAAACCGAATTTTGAAAAAAAAAACGTGCAATTTTAAATATCGATAGTCCGATATGCCCCTACCATACACGGGCATATTGATATTTTGAACCTTGGCATGAAATTAAGCCAAGTTTAATCATAATCCCCCCGAGCACCAGTGTAAAAGCCAAAAGCATTATAAATTAATGATCAAAATTTATGTTTTTTGAAATCGATTCAGTGCTCATAAGACCATGCTCACATCATTCTCATAGCATTGAGAATATATGGTGGTTTTTTTTTATGGGGTTAACTTAAATTATGCCTATCCAAAACCTAGAACTCAGAGACGGAGAGACCATGCATCTCATTGTGACTGTTGGTAGCTCTTCCTAGAAATATTTTAAACAATGCAATAAGATTCAGATAATAACAAGATCACTTGGATGGTTAAAGTTAAAACCAGCCAATTAACTATAATTCCATGTCTTGTGGATGATGAGCAAATGAATTAGATGGTAATCTTATTTTCCAATCACACTGATTTTATTTGTAAAGAGATACCTATTTGTCTGCCCAAAAAATAAAAGAAATCACGAGAAAGTAAAATTGCATTTATTTCTACGTTGGATCGATCGTCAATAGAGATTACAGAGGACACTGGGATAATGTGTTGTCGGTATAAGGTGTGGAGGAAGTTGATGAGGTGTTGTAATTAGTTACAGAGTGTGCATAGTTTTATTTATATGATCAACACGTGAGAAGATGGAGGTGGGTGGGCTTCTGCTGTCTTTACACTGAAAGAGAATAAATCAGCTACTCCATTTGGAATAGCACTGTGCTAAAGCTGTCAAGTCATGGCCTTTGATACATTGTTGTTGTGGCCCCACTTTACATCATTTCATCTAATTTAAAGTGGGGCCATATCAACACATCAAGGGACGTGATTACCGTGCTTACATCATTTTCACAGCCTTTTACGGCCGAGCATTGGGAATCATTTTTTTGTGTATGTTTTTTTCATGCGGAGATATTCTCAATGAAAGGCCGGAAGGGATTACGTGAATGGCAGTACGGTATTGTGAGGATTAAATTCGATTTCTTCTAAAAATGCTATTATGCACTGTATTCTTCATTTTATGCATAAAAAATATAATAAAAACTAAACCTGTTCATGGCCAGGTAGCCCGGCGAGCCGACTCGGGCTCAGGCTTTTTCAAATAAACTCAGTCCGGGCATGAGGCTGATTGGATACTATTACATATAATAAAAATACACATTAGTTATATAATAAATAGAGTAAAATACAAAAACCTAAGCTAACAAATACCTCCCTTAAACTTTTGAGAAACTCAACAAAAACCTCCCTTCTATCATTGTCCTAGACGGAAAACATTAGTTATATGTTTGGCATTGATACTGCAGTTGTAGCACCCCTTTTTCAGAAAATGGTGCTGCTGATGTGTGGCTTGGAGCACCACGGTGTATTTTTTTTTTTTTGTTTGGAATCATTGCTGTTAGGCAGGACGTTTTTTGGAGCAACAACAATTTTTTCTGTTTGGTACCAATGCTCCAGGAAACATTTTCTACACTTCTACCCATTATCCACTGCCACATCACTGCCCTGTTGGCAGTAATGAGCTGTAGTTTCAGGAAATGCCAAATTTGGCGTTGCTCCAAGCCGTGCCTTCCCGATTTCCAAAGCATGGCTTGGGGCACTGTTTTCTATAGAAAAATGGTTCCAAACAGATAATTGTTTCCTGGAGCATCGTTTTTTCCTACATAGCGCTGATGTGGCAACGTTTTCTGGAGCAACAGCAATGGTTCTGAACAGACGCTAGATTGATGCACCAGTTTTTTCCAAATATCCATTCTACCCTTTTATAAATTATTTTACATACAATTACTGAAATAATCCCATTTTAACTCAACAAAAAAAAACATATTTCAGTAATTTTGTATGTAAAATTACTGAAACGATCGTTAAAAGAGGTTTTTGTTGATCATATTTCAGTAATTTTATATGTAAAGCCATCAATTCTATCAAAAAAATGGATAAGAGATTATTTAAATCCAACAAAAAATAAGGGTCCGTTTAGTTCGTAATTGAAATTGGAATCAGAATCGAAATCCTCCAGAATTGGAACCGGAATGGTCCATTCCCATAATCTATTTGGTTCAGATAGGAATTAGAATAGAAATTAAAATCATCAGAAATGGGATTTCATTCCCAAAGGAGGGGCAGGGAATGACCATTCCCTCAAATGAAGGAATGCCATTCCAACAGGAATGGAATGAGATTCTGATTCCGCCCAACCAAACAATTGGAATCGGAATAGTCCATTCCAATTCCGATTCCAAACCCTTATTCATGCAAACCAAACGGACCCTAAAATCATATTCAGATTAAATCACATCATGATCCAATACATTTGCACCCCTACTATTAGCCCTCACCAATCATCACACTCCCTACAATGGATGAAAAACTTGCCATGACAAGGCTATATAGGATGGATAAGTGGTGTGGGGCTACAAAAGGTATGTGTCTCATCATTTAGGTATTGTTGGATTCCCACACCTTCAAGCGTAGAGGTGTAAATCGAGCTGTGTCGCCCGCGGCTTGGCACAGCTCGACACGACGGTCTATGGGCCATGTCAGGCCCTGAATGACCATGTGAGCCATGTTGGGCATGGGATTTTAGGTCCACGGGCCAGCACGACATGGCACGGCCTAGCCCGTAGCCCGGTCTAGCATGGCCCATATATTATATATATATTTATATTATTATATATATATTATATAATAATATATAGTATATATTAATAAAATAAATATATTTTTTAATTTTATTATACTAATTTATTTAATTATTGCATATATAAGCAATTTTATACACAAAATTCATATAAAATTAAAATTTTAAGTTTTTTTTTTGTTATTTTTTTTAAATAAATAGCTTTGGCCCGACTCGCCCCGTGGCCCAGCATGGGCCCACATAGGCCCAAGCCATGGGCCACATTGGGCCGACCCCCAAAATTTTCATCGGGGAGGGTGGCACGGCCCGTGATGGCCCGCGGGCCGCCCAGGGCCAGGCCGTGCCGGCCCGACACGGCCCACTTGACACCTCTATCGAGCATGGTAGTAGGCCAGTACTATCTCTCTTTTTACAAGCTCGAAGGTGCATTCCAGTTGGTGACCCGACCCAGCAATGCATCCCCTTACTTTCAAATATCACCCACTCGCCGTGGTATTGTATTCAGAGAAGCCCATTCATTCATCTTATTCTCTTTATTCCAATGTTTTAAAAACCGATCCAGAGGCCGAATTGTTTTTTGCCTCTGGGTCGCTGGTCACCGATTCAATCGGCTGAGTTAAACGGTTCAGACTATACCACATATTACATTTATTAAGTATATATATTAGCAATAAATAATGTATAAATACGTTTTAGATATGTTATATGTATTATTTTATAATTTAGTTTTTAATTTTTTATTTATAAAAAATATTAAAAATTGTAATTTGAGGTCAAACAAGGGTTTTTTTTTTCTGTGAAAATAACATGGGACACCTTGGAGTGCAAAGTTATGACCTCCAAAAGTTTGCATGTATTGATCGTTCAACCCACAACTCAATCATCGGGTCGAACAGGTCAATGGTCAAACAAGTTTGGGTCGAATGATTCTTGACAAAGTCAATCATTTTAACAATCCGACGAGTTTTAATTGAACCCAATCTAAAATGATGAGTGAATGATGATTCGAACGGTTCAATCGACCGGATCGACATTCTTTTTGCTCCCACAAGTTACTAGATAGTCTAAGATGGACATGACGATGAAGGTCGTCCGAGAGGAGTGGAGTAGTGGGACCCATTTTATAAATAAGAGATAACACTAAAAATTGACGAGCTTGCAGAAGCTGAACAACGGAGATAAGAGATGGAGACCCTTCTTTGTTTTTCTGGTATCAGGTACGGATTTAATATCCATTACAGTGGCAAGCTGCTGATCATGATCAGTAGGATATATCTTCGTTCTTTCTCTTGATCGATGCAGTTAGAAAAGTCATTTATTGCAAGCGACATAAAACTTCATTAATGGCTTCACAACTAGAATTCAACTACTTTTACAGAGGTTGCTAATCTCTCTCTCATCATATATATCAACGACGTGGTGGTGGTGCAGCTCTTGCTGTTTTCACGTGAACGGTGCATCCTGAAGAATTAATTGTACGTATATATATAGCGCAATAAATCAAGTAATTAATGGACATTCAACATTACAGACTAAACTCCATTGGAGGGTGCAAGAAGGAATAGCTCCTGCCGGTTTACTATCTTCTTCAGAGCCCCAATCATGGTATCGAGTGATCCCTTATTAGCTACTTCACTTCGATGTGGATGGGACTCGGAATCATCAACTTGTTTTGGTGAGATTTGAGGAGCAAACATTACCTGCGATCAGGTAATAGGTAATGTTTTCTCGGATTTTAAATGTCAACCGCTAAACCAACTACTCCCACTCCCCTCATTTATTATGGTTTGGGCAAGGTTTTTAAAATCGAACCGGATAATGAACCGGTCACGGTCAGGCTCATGGATTGAATGGTCCGATTGTTCGAATCGAACACATGACTCGTTTTAATAAAAAATTAAAAAATAATAAAAAATGATTAAAATTGTTGAATGGTTTGAATACCTGGGTCAGCAGTTTGCTAATCAAATCAATGGTTTTTGGCAAAATAACGATTCTAGGGTAAAATGGAACCGGTCACGTGATCGGTTCTCTGTTTTTCTGATCCGATCTGGTCCGGTTTTAAAAACCATGGTTTGGGGTGATAGACATCATGACAGTGAAGTCAGATACTGGTTGTTATGATCCATTTGTTCCACATTGGTAGTATGGGATGCTAATGTGAAATATCTTACATCAGTAGTATGGAATGTTGTTATGGGGTATATATGCTTTTGGGTTCCCTCCCTCTAACAACTAGCTTTTAGGGGCGAGTTCTTCTAAGACGAATAATAAATGGTATCAGATCCTACACTATGCCTCCTAGTTGTAATCGTGTGGCATAGGTGGTGACGCCGGTATTGTAGTGTTCGGCCAGGACTAGATAGACTAGTGCAAAGCCAACATGTGTGGGCGACTAGGCACTAGGACTACGGAGTATGGTGGAATGTTACAATCCATTTGTCCCACATTAATAATATGGGATCTTAATATAACATATCCTACATCATTAATATGGAATGCTGTTGTGGGGTATATATTTCTTTGACCCCACCATTGGCCAACACCCCAGGACTTGTCATATCTAAACGCTTCTCTCTCTCTCATCTTATCTTAACACTTTTCCTTAAAGCTGCAGTTGAAGGATAAAAAGAAAGTACCACTACAGATTAATTTTGAGCTCAGGATACAATTAATCTAATGTTGCATCAATCTCAGGACTAAGGCGGGCCATATATAAATTAAGATTCATGTTGTATCAATGATGTTGGGTTCGAACTCTATATATTTCATGGAGTCCGGCTTCAGTCAGGGCAAAGCCCGATCCAACAGCCTTTATAGGCTTGTGTTAGAAATATCTTCATAGTTATATGATTTATTTCATGGGAGATATTTCCAATGCAAGGTTGCAAGGGGCTGTTCGAATGGTGCGAGCACCGACTTGCCCTGATAGAAGCCCAACTCATATTCATGTTGCCAGCTCTTATCAAATATTGCAGACTTTCAAACCTATATATGAGACCTTCAAATGTTAAACTTATGGCTAACCCTGAAAGTTAACTATGCATATATCTTGGCAATTTATAGTTACATGTATCCATCCCATACAACTGTAAACACCAAGTTTGACAATTATCTAAGAAAAAAAAAAAACTGGTTGCATTTGGTAAGTGCAAAAAGAGTAAATGGAAATTTATATAAATGAAAAATCGGTTTGGTTTTACGTTGATAAATTTTGTATCGTGTTTGATTATGATAGGTCAAATTACAAGACCGAATCTATATATTTCTTTTACATTAACCTCCTATTTTAAATGCAAAAGCCTCAAAAAAACAAATTTATTTTCATTTTCAATTTAGATTCCGTTTGGGAAGAGTGCAAGTGCTAGTTTAGTGCATACATGCCTTTTAGTTAAGTTTTACTAGTATTTGGCAAGAATGCATTTGTGATTTGAGAATGACTCCAAATACAGATTTTAAGACATATTTGCATTCAAAATGAGAACAAAATTTGCATCTAAAAAATAAATATAAACTTTGCACTCAAAGTTGATCAATGTTAAAAAGGTATATTCCAATCTTGGGATTCATATTTACCACTATTACAGCTAAAAAATATTCGACAAAAAAATAAATTTATCAATGCAAAACTAAACCAACTTTACATTTGTATGGAACATAATGCACTCTACATACTTATATTTGCACTGTTCCCAACGGAGCCACCAAACAATGCAGAACTTATCCAACGTACATATTCACCTCAGTTCTACATTTTCATTATTATCAGATGCAGCCAAATGCCAAGTTCATTAGCTGAATTGTGAGAGTTACATGTCATCCATCAAATCAGGGCTATTGCTTGATGTAAATAATAAATTTTCAAACTGAAAAAAAGTGAAAACATGGGGTTTAGTTTTAGCTAGGTTAGGTAAGAGTGCAAATAATGGACCAAAGTGAATTTGCACCCTGATTCAGTATTGCATGCACTTAGTAAGAATATATTTTTGTATGAAAAACGACAACAAATTTGCTTTCCTTTTAATATGTTTGTTTTCAAAATGAGTAAAATTTGCTTCGAAAAATGGATGCAAACTTTGTATTCAAAGCCATCAATGTAAAGAAGAAATCTAGTCTTGGAATTCATGTTTGTACACATCAATATTATATGTCATTCGTCAAATTAACATAATCCTGTCCAGGATTTTAAAAACTGACCCAAAAATAGAACCACTTTATAAAACTGTCTATAGAATCAATATTAGTTCAATCCAATCCGGTTCAGTATGAACTCATTACATGGGCCAGTGCGAGATAGAGGGAGTTGATGGCCTACTTTGTCAATCGTCATAGCCTTGGGTTAGACTTGTGAATCTCTCTCTCTCTCTCTCTCTCTCTCTCTCTCCTACACAACTGGGGTAGCCATCCCCCTCCCTCAAGGTTTTTAAAGCTGACCTGGACAATGAACTGGTCAGGGGTCCGGTTCCCGGGTCGAACAGTCCAACCATTCGAACTGAATAAATGGCCCATTTTAACAAAAAATTAAAAAAATAAAAAAATAAAAACTGGCCAAACCGTTGAGTGGTTCGACCACCCGGGTCAGCAATTTTCTGACCAAATCAACGGTTTTGAAGTAAAACGGAACTGGTCACCTGATCGGTTCCCGGTTTTTCCAGTCCAGTCTGGTTTTGAAAACTATACCCTCCCTTAACCCCCAAACCCTGGTGGCAGCTGGATTTGATCCCAGATCTCTTCTCTCTTATGTCTTTAGAAAGAAGATTTAGAATATCCTAGGGAAAAACCATTAATTTGATTAATTTTAAATGTAATCCATGAACCCGTTAAGGTCAAATGGTTCAACCATCTGGATCAATGGATTTTTTATCTTTTCATTGTTTTTTAAATAGCACTCCAGGGGCATAAATCGGACTCGTAAACATGACAGATTTCTGGGTTAAATGGTTCGATGTCAACACACCATTTTTGATATTTTTAAATTACGAAACTAAGATGATAACATGCACCCACTTCTTGCAGAAGTATGGATTATATGGGGAGGATCAGCTTTGGTCGGTTTGATGTCAATCTTAAAGTAATTCAAGGTGTTGTTACTTCTGTCATACTGAATAATAGTGGACAGATTTGAGTACAGAGCCAAAGTTGTGGACCTCATGGTATTTCAGGAATATTGTATTTGCAATTTTACACTGACACAGAAAAAAGAAACATAACCTATAAACTTGAAACAGGTTCAGGCATGGTTTTTAAAACTGGACAGGATTGGAAAAACTGAGAACCGGTCAGGTGACTAGTTCCATTTTTTCCAAAAACCAGATTTCTCCCTAAAACCATTGATTTTGGTCAATGAATCGCTAAACCGGACGATTAATCATTTGAACCGTTCGAACGATTTTGATCGTTTTTTATTTTTTGTCAAAACGAACAGAACGTTCAATTTGAACGATTAGACCATTTGACCCGATAATCAGACCCCTAATCGATTCAATCACTAGATCGGTTTTAAAAACCATGGGTTCAGGTTCTGGGTCAAATTTCCGATCCTAACTGTAATTCAACCCTACTCGACATCTTCAGGTTGGAGTTGGGCTAAGCCAGCCCAAATTGCATCCCTAATTTTATTTGGCGATCAATCTTAGTCCATGGCTATTATGGGCCTTTAAATGACAAAACAAAACCTTAAATGCCCATGTAATGTCCTTCATGATAAGACATCCTACTTACTCTAGGCTGGGCTTGGGCTGATATTTTGGTTGTTGCCTCTTCCAGGCTCTCAAGCCTATTTGGTCTATAGTAGAATGGGCCCCAGAATAAATGCCCAGTCATGACAAAAAGGTTTTACAGTTTGCTTGGGCTGATATCTCAAAGAGGTGTCAATTGGACGTATTTGGTCCGACCCGATCCAGTCTAATGTGAGTCCATTTATAAATGGATTGGACCCAATCCAGTCCAAATCCAATCCAATCCATTAAAATGTAAATTGATTGGATTGGATCCAATCCAAACCAAATGAAATATCAAAAATTATATAAAAGCACTTTTAGCATTGAAAAAGCATTTTTGTAAAAGTACTTTCATAAAAATATTTTCATAGAAGTGTTTTTACAAAAGAACTTTATTGAAAGTATTTCGGAAAAGTGTTTTTGTACTTTTTGAAAGTACTTCCATAGACTTATAAAAGTACTTTTGTAGAAGTGCTTTGTAAAAGTACTTTTATAAAAGTACTTTTGTAGAAGAGTTTTTATAAAAGTGTTTTCATAAAAGTACTTTTGTAAAAGTGCTTTCGTGTTTCATAAGTGATTTTCTAAAAGTGCTTCCATAAAAGTACTTTCATAGAAGTGGTTTTCTAAAAGAGCTTCCATAAAAGTGCTTTCGTAAAAGTTTTTTTTTTTTTTGTAAAAGTGATTTCATAAAAATGCTTTCGTGTAATACTTTTATAAAAGTGCTTTTATAAAACTACTTCTGTAAAAGTGCTTTCATAAAATTACTTTTATAAAAATGTTTTCGTAAAAGTATTTTTATAAAAGTACTTTCATAAAAATACATTTTATAAAATTACTTTTATAAAAATGTTTTTATAAAAGTGCTTTCATAAACTTGATTTTATGTTGTTTTCAGTTTTGGTTGATTTTAAATTGGACAAGGATTTGGCCTGATCATGATCGGATTATTGAAAATTTGGTTTACATCTAATTCAAACCAATAAGAATATGGACCAATTTATTTTGGATTTGCCCAAATAGACTGTCTAAATCCGATTTAATAAAGTTTGGATCGATTGACACCCCTAATTTCAACCACGACTTCGACAAATGACCAGAAGGCCATAGTGAGCTGGGTCTGAGAGATTTTTAATGCCTCAGTCCAATTGTCCAAACCCAACTGAAGCTAATGGTCCTGTTGAAATGTTTAGACCCAAGAAAAAATGCAACAATGACAGCCGACGGCAGTAGATGCATATATGCCTTCAAATTCAATGCAAGAACGCGATAGTTGCTGAAACATGGATGGGATTTTTAGGTGCTAATTATGTGTTGAGTCATTGAGTGAAGGAGACGGAGACTCAATGACTCAACAGGGTTACTGGTTGACTTGAGAAAGAGGAAGACCCAGGTTCTTTACTGCATGTGGCGAAGTTGATCCAAGAAAAAACTTTTACTACACTACACCCACGACCATTTCAATAATTTAATTAATTAAAAAACCAACTGTACAACTCACCTTATACCAAAATAATAATAATAAATAAAAGGGTAAATTGCAGATTATTTAAGGCCTAGTTTCATTTTAGTATCCAAATTTCAAAATGTCTCTAAATCATTAACTGTTGATGAATGTTCTGTAAAAGGATGCAAATGCTTTTAAGCTGTCATTTAATTTTCTTTATCAATCATTTAAATGTCTTTCAGACTGTTCATCATTGTTTTGATTCAATCTTGACGACACACTTAAAATTTAGACTGACACACTTAAAATTTATATAAGTTTTATATATAAGTTTAAGTACTAGACTGACACACTTAAAATTTAGATATCAGAGTGAGATTAACCTCAAAATACAGAGTAACAATATGCAAGACCAAGGAGATCAACCTCCATCAAAGGCTATTCAATGTGTTAAGCCAAACAAATAAAGTTTGAATGAGAAAAGTCTTTAGAATAAACATAAAATTGAATCTAAGGCTCAGTTTGGAAATACTACAAATGTATATTATTTTTACATATATTTATACTGTACATATTTGTAACTTCAAGAGTTAAAGTACACCCTAATATGTTGAAACTTGAAAGCAGTGCTTTCCATTTGTGGTCAAACTAACCAACCAAACAAATGTACGTGCCCTAAACGATGCATGGTTTCCATTCTTCTGCATGAGTCAGCGCATGATGGATAAGAGGGTATGCATGGCATTATTGTAATAATGGTAGAAAGGAAGGGGCATCATTTATGTCAGTACTTTTATATAAATTAACCTAAACCTCATCAGTGCGTTGCGTAACATGAGTAACAGTTCCAGTCTCTACCAGGGTGACTGAAATGGCTGGTAAGGCTTTCTCCCTCAAAGCTCTTTTCTTTTTCTTCTCTCGGATTATCTTTAGAAGAACAAAGAATCCATCTAATATCTGGGTCTGGAGAAAGGGTGGCAATGTCCATGAATCTCAGTTGAAAGTTCAGAAGCACCCTTTTCTTGCCCATGGACTGGAGGAGCTCTTAACCCAAACTCTGATCTTTGATGCGGAGGGTACACTGTTGAAATCATCTTCTCTGTTTCCTTATTTCATGCTTGTAGCGTTCGAGGCTGGAGGTACTTTCAGGGCTCTTGTTTTGTTTCTCTTGTATCCTTTTATCTGCATGGTTGGTGAAGAGGTGGGGTTGAAGATCATGGTCTTTGTTTGTTTCCTTGGGGTCAAAAGGAAGAGCTTCCGAGTTGGGACGGCTGTGTTGCCAAAGTTTTT
The DNA here is from genome assembly GCF_055504915.1 of Nelumbo nucifera. Taxonomy (NCBI): domain Eukaryota; kingdom Viridiplantae; phylum Streptophyta; class Magnoliopsida; order Proteales; family Nelumbonaceae; genus Nelumbo; species Nelumbo nucifera. Next base: position 107,944,338 of record NC_142651.1, read on the forward strand.
CTTAGAGGACGCTGGGTTTGAAGGTTTTGAGACGTTGGCCAAGTTTGGGAGAAAGGTGGGTGTGAGCGCTTTGCCCAGAGTGATGGTTGAGGCATTTTTGAGGGATTATTTGGGGGTTGAGTATGTGGTGGGAAGAGAGTTGAAGGTGTTTCGTGGGTATTTTGTGGGTCTAATGGAGGAGGATAAGGAGGAGGCCAGTCTGGTTCTGCAAAGGATGTTGGGAGAAGAAAAGCAGCAACCCAGTGGCGAATTCGTCGGGATTGTTGGCCGCAACGGAGCTCTTCTTGATCATCAGCTCTTCTCCCACTGCAAGGTCAGTCATTTCAGTTTGGAAGGAGTACAAATGCAAATATGTAGGGTAGAAATACATACAAAATACAAGGTTTTGCACTCTACGTATTTGTATTTATACTCCTTCCATCCAAACTGAGCCTTAAAAGATTTTCGTTTTTGGATCGAGAAATATGGATCAGTAATTATTTAAAAGTGATCAGTATATATCCTCCTTCAAAACAGGACATCTACTTGGTGAGCGAAGCAGAAAAGAGGAAGTGGAGTCAGCTTTCCAGAGAAAAATACCCCAAACCTCTCATCTTCCATGATGGTAGATTGGCCTTCAGACCAACCCCAGTTGCTATGCTGGCTTTATTCATGTGGATCCCCTTTGGGTTACCTCTTGCCATCATCAGAACCCTCGTCGCTTTGTTGTTACCCTACAAGTTGTCCAACCCTATTCTAGCCATGAGTGGGATGAGACTGAAGCTAACCAAACCCAAATCTTTTCTCAGTTCCAGTAGCCCCAAGCCAGAGCTAGAATCCTCCAGCTCCAAACCAAAAGGCCTTCTCTACGTCTGTAATCACAGAACACTCTTGGACCCAGTCTACCTTGCCACAGTCCGCAGCAAACCAGTCACAGTAGTCACCTACAGCTTGGGTCGGGTCTCAGAGATGTTATCACCAAACAGAACCGTCCGCTTGACAAGAGACAGAGAGCGAGATGCAAGGATGATGGAGAAGTTATTGAGGCAAGGTGACCTGGTTGTCTGCCCGGAAGGAACCACATGCAGGGAGCCGTATCTGCTGAGGTTCAGCCCCCTGTTTGCAGAGATGAGCGATGACATAGTTCCTGTGGCAATGGATTCCCAGGTTAGCATGTTTTATGGTACAACTGCTACCGGGCTCAAAAGCCTGGACCCACTCTTCTTCCTGATGAACCCATTTCCGTCCTACAAGGTTCATTTCCTGGAGAAGGTATGTGGGCTGTCCAAGTGTGTTAATGGCGGACAATCGAGCTTCGATGTGGCCAATCATGTACAGAATCAGATTGGTCGAGTGTTGGGCTTCGAGTGCACTCGACTTACACGAAAGGACAAATATTTGATTTTGGCAGGTAACGAAGGATTGATCGCAGCAACAGCTGGGAACAAATCCCAAAATCAGTCGCTTGTTTCCAACAGGGCAACAGCTAAATAACGGCAGCTTTTGCTGTTTAGACGGTCCTCGACTCGTCGTTGTCTGATATTGTAATGTTGAAAGTTGAAACATGTCTTTGCTGTGCATGTCTATTCCTTTTCATGAATTCCTTCCTCTACTTTTTTTATGTATTTTATCTATGGAGTATTAATATATGGAATTTCCATATATGGATATGGCCTGATGTAATACGGTTGTATATAAATTGCTTCACATGGGTGGAAGACGAGAATAAACCTAACCATAAATGGAAGGACAACACAACATCTGACCTGCACAAAAAAAATACAAGGGCTCTACAGTATGGCAATGTGGTAAGTTTGGTTTGCTTGTATGTTTTTTGGTCAATTAAATCGATTTGATTAAGTTAGGGAATTGGTTACCGAAGCTGACCGATCATTAGTGAAAATCGGTTAACTTGAGTTGTATCAGTTTGTATTAATTTATTAATTTAATTATTAAATTTAAAGTTAAAAATTATAATAATATTATAAAAAATAAAATTTAATATGTATATAATCATATTGGGCCAGTTTTGGTTGACCTCTCAAGCAAGGGTGAAGCCAAGTATATTGGTGGGGGATCCTTGCCCCTCTTCCCCCCCTAAATTTGAAATAAAATTGTAAAGGATCATTCTTTAAGGCTCCTCCAACTCCCAAAATTAAAAAAAAATATATATTTACTTAAAAAAAGAATCTGTAGTAAACCAAACCCTTTTGGGCCATTTTTCCTTAAGTCCTACTTCTTTTTCTCTCCATCTCATTTTCTTGTTTAACTTGACACCCCTCCCCTATAAATCACATCCTGCCCGTAACTTTGACATCAATCCACGGGCAGGATTCAGTCCACCCTAGGTGGAGCTAGGATTTTCAGGGTGGACCGAATCATAAAACCCCCAAAAAAAACGAAAGAAAATTTTTGGCTCTGCCATAATGCCTAATACCCACTGCTCTATGGAGACGTGGATACTATATCGTAAACAGTAATAGATCCTTGCACCATCTTCATGCCACATAGCAGCCATGCATTGGGAACATCTCATGAATATGACAAAATTACTTGTATAGAAGATATTCCCGATACATAGCTTCCCTTCCCCCCGGATCCGATGTTCCTTATTTGTATGTTATCATTTTGTTCTCAATTTATGTCTGCAACATGATATAAGGTTGGTGTGAGGAGCAGATCCTAGTTTCCTTGTGAATTTGATAAATAACAATCTGATTGGTTATCGCTTTTATGATAGCAGTTGATTGGTTACAAGTGTCAATGTCGAATTACTGTATTTATTAATTCGAGTGGGGTGTCGTGATAGGTCCTTTTGTTAAGATTTCCCAACTAACTTGCAAGCTGGCCTTTGTCCTTTGAACACCAAAACTCATTAATACATATGTGAAAATAATGTAGGGCGAGAGAGATTGCTTACTTTAATCGATGTGTATTCATGTCTCATCTTTGCAGTGTAAGTTTATTTTCATTTACCTTAATAGTTTGGTAACAGTGCAAAAAATATGTATCAATTAATGTAAATGTAAACTTTCTTAAAGGGTGAGAATTATACTTGGCAAAAAGTTGACTCGACCCGTGAACCCAATCCGAAAAAAACAGGGTTAGGGTTTCATATTTAGCTACCTGAATGTGAAATGACCCGACCTGACCCCAACTCGAAAAACTGGGTTGGGTCATGGGTCAATCCGCTGACCCGATTGTCAAGCCTAATTGGGATTATTTATGCATTGTTAGAAGTTTTCACTCTTTAATTTTTTCTATTTAGTCTTTATTTTTTATTGTTTACTCTTTAAATTGTTAAATGTTCAAGTTTTTTTATTTTATATTTAGAATTTTAAGGTTAATTCTTTTAATTTTGACATTTTTCATGTAATTTTTCTTTATTTTTTTAAATTTCAATTATTTTTTGGGATGACCCAAATTGATTCATGGGTCAACCCTAACCCAAATATTTAGGGTTAAGGGTTTGGCATTTGACAATCCAACCCGAAATTCAACTTGACCCAACCCGAACCTGACCCACCCAACCCAATTGTCAGGTATAGTGAGAATATAAATTTGGTTTGGTTTTGCAGTGATAAATTTTGTATTGAGTTTGATTATGATTGATACAAACACAAATCTCAAGAGTGGAACACATTTTTTCTACGTCAATCAATTTTGCTCTCGAATGCAAAGTCATTTGCAAAAACAAATTTACATTCATTTCCAATACAAAAATGTATTCTTAACGGAAATAAACTGCAATGGAGAACAAATTCACCTTGGTCTTCTACATTTGCAATCTTAACAAATGTAAATACAGCCACAGGCTACCACCATTACTCTATTCTCTATTGTGCTTGTTTTGAAACTCGAAAGAAAAGGTGGGAAATTTGTACAAGTTTCCCTATCTTTCCCCACGTTTTCAATCAAACCAAACACAGTCTATTATGAGAGAGAGAGAGAGAGAGGCGGGGATCATATTTGTACAGGTTTCCCTATCATCCTCACAGCCCTTGCAGCTGCACAATGAGTAGGAATGGCAACAGGGTGGGTTCGGGGTGGGGATCATATTCTCCGTCCCTGACCCTAATTCTGAAATTAACCTCCATCCCCATCCCCGATTCCTGCCGGGGATAAAATTTGTCCTCCATCCCTGATCCCCGACGGGGATGAATTCCACATGGGGACCCAAATCCCTAAATTTTTTAGATAACAATATTTTTTTGAAAAATAAATTTATTTAAAAAAATAAAAAATAAAAAATATAAATTATAAATAATATTTAAATATATTTTGATATATATATATATATATATATATATAATCGGGGACAAGCCGGGGCAAGGACCTCAATCACATCCCAACCCAACTGGGTCGAAAAAGTCAGAACCCATTAAAAATGAGAAAAATTACTATCCCTAACATTAAGAGCATCTCCATACTTATATGTTTTTAATCCATGGTGCAATGTTAGTATTTCCGATGCATGCACCGAGATTGGTGTGAAGAGGAAATCCGAATTCAACTGTAAATGTTATAGTAGTGCCCTAATAAATATGAAATGATAAATGCATGCAGCTGAGGTGAGAACGGTTATATAATCATTTTCCCACTTTATAGCACTTTAAAGCCATGCCATTCCAGTTCATCCAATAACCTTTTGCTTTGCTCCACATCCCCCCATATATTAAAAATACCACCCAACATACTTGCAACTTTTTAGTAGTCATACAAAAATTCAAAGACTCCCAACAAATGTTCAGGAGGAGAGGCAACGGGTTCGGCCTGGTGAAGTTCATCCTGGGCAGAGTTAATGATATCAAGATGTGGTTCGGTCTGGATTGGTCATATAAGATGATTAGTTTTTAAGGTGTTTGGTAAGTTTTTTTGTGTGGTTTTTTGGGCTTTTCAAAACTCGGAAGACCAATATTTGTTTTTTTCTTTTGTTCGGCGATGAATGACAAAAAGCCACGTGAAAGTTCAAAATGGCTGAAAATATGGAAGCTTCATTTTTGCACCTAAAACCGTTCGTTTAACAGATATCTTGATTAGGACACTTACCAAACGGTCTAGATCTTTAAATATAGGACTCCAAAAGCTCATCATATCTTTTGGCTATCTAAACTATTAGAAGATCTTCTTAAAAAATACTTGCCAAAAAACACCTTTATATTCTCAACATTTTAAAGTTTGTATGCAGCCTACATTTCTATATATGCACCTAAGATCTGATCTATTGAGTGGGCCTTTATTTCAAGGAGCTGGCCTAGGCCCGTAGTAAGAATGTGTTGTGCTTCTACGCCACGTCTAGTGAGATGGATGGGTGATGGAAGGCTCACTTATTTCATCTCTGGGCTGCCTATGACCCAGGCCCAAAATTAACAACAAGCGGTAATTCTTAACCACTCAGACCCAAAATCAACAACAAGCGAAATTAACCCTTCAACATTGCATTTTCTTATGCTGTAAGGTGGGTTAAGTGGCAGTGTTATCCACCAGCCTTTATTCCTTATCCCTCCTTCATGAATTGGGATCTGTTTCTTACAGAGCGTTCCTCGCATCGACTTCACAGTCACACATCCTACCGTGTATTAGAAACATCTTAATAACAAATAAATATTGGAGTTGTTCCCGATGTATATTTGGATTCTCGCAGCGACGATATTAATACAAGGGAAGAGGGTACTGCAATTGGAAGACCAGTTGCACGGATCTTGGACGGTTGTTTGTTAATTTGTAAGAGAAATATTTACGAGGGATTGCGATTGAAACTATGTTCTGTGTCCAAGCCTAGATCTGGTCTTGGCCCACACCAGGCCCATAAATATGCAGGTGAGCCTGGCCCAATACTTCAGGCCTGGGATGTCCCAGAATATTATAGATTATACATACTAATGGTATATATTATAGATTATACATAACTACAAATTTATGGTTGTAGGCCTCCAAGCCTGACCCATGATCACTCTATATGTTGAATAAAGAAAATCGTGGTAGGCTGTATGAATGAGCGAAAGATCGGATTAATTGAACACAATAGTATAGAACCAATGATAACACCCCATGCTAATCATAAAATACATGGGCCCATAAGTGAGAGATTGAATTATATGGCTCCAGTGTATTTTATGCAATGTTTTTAAAATTGAACTGGACAGGGAATCATTTTGGGGATCAGCTTTCGGGTTGAACAGTTCGACTATCCGGTCTGAATGGATTACTTGTTTTGACAAAAAAATTAAAAAACAAAAATAGCCAAAAACCATTGTTTGGGTTGACAATTCGACTGTTTGGATCAGCAGTTCACTGACCAAATCAACAATTTTTTGACCAAAAAACGGGTTTAGGGTAAAACGGAATCAATCACCTGACCAGTTTCTAGGTTTTCTGGTCTAGTTTTGAAAACACTGATTTTACTGGAATGAGATGTTATCATTGGTTCTGCAGCCTGTTAAACAAACATTTCATTCAATTAATCCGAGTTAGAATGGGAATTTCTAAGTTTGAGTTAATTTTTCATTCAAAAAATCAAAAGAAAAGTGGTAAAAAAAGAAAGAAATCGTAGAGGAAAAAGTCATTCAATTCCAGATATTTGGGAAATGTTCCGATTGATTGAACATGAAAGAGTAGGTCTGAGGACCATATTGCCTTTTTGAGTTGGGTGGGGGGGGGGGGGGGGGGAGTCAGTCGATGTTGGCATGGAACTACTATGAATTCCATGCTTTTACTTCAAGTACTTGACTCAGTCCAACTCACGCTAACAGTGTTTTGGAATAATTTTCAAAGGTGGGTAGGAAGTTAGGCGCAGAGGTTTGGAGTTTACTTCAGAAAAAAAATGGTGTCATAGATTAAGATGAGGTCGTTGTAGCGTGTATTATCAATGGCAACTTGGCTGAACATCATCATCTCTGCTCTAACGCAATACTTATACAACTTCTCCTTCCATCCATCATAATCGTTGCTTTCACATCTGTTGAGGGAAGATTAATCAAGGTCAATTCTCTAAGACAAATTGGAATTAACTTTTTGTTTTCGCCATTTTTTTTTCTTTACTAATATTACTATGAATTCTATTAGTGTTTTGAACTTTAATTTTTTTTTATAATTTTGAGAGGGGGAAAGTTGGTCAATCAGATTGTGAATTACATTGGTCAAGAAACTCATGTTTATTTTTACAGATTTGTGTGGGAATTAAGGAAAATTATTTTCTTGGGGGAAAATTGTAAACACTTGGACATGACAAAAATGCCCCTTTTAATTAATAATGAGTTTTTATGGCTAAAATATCCATTGTCTTATTTACCTAGGAAATGAAATAACATGGATAAATGTATTTATCTGGATAAATTATCTGAATAAATGTATTTACCTAGATAAATAATTTACCGAAGAACGAACGGGACCTTAAAAGACGTTATAATCTAAAGTAGAACTGTAGAAATACTTTTAAGCCCAAAATATAAAGCTTAAAACTGGGGCTTTAAAATCACATAGCCTAAAACTTATCCAAATGCAGGAACTTAACTAAAATTCAACCTTTAATTATCTGTTTGGTTGGAGACTGTTTTAAGTCAAAACACACTGTGTGGAAATCCATCGCAAAGTGTTTGAAGGAACGTCTTCAAATGTTCAATTGGTGTTTCCTGCCTTGGGAATCAAAGTTTAAGTTTGAACTTCCTAACTGATATGATATTGACGTTGTGCTGACATGGATGGAAAACCAAACAATTCCCGAATTGGTCCTCACAGAGTTCTCCTCACATTGACCTCACCTTGTATTGGAAATATCTCCCATGAATAATAATATAAGGAAGATGTTCGGTCAGGACATGCTGTGAGACTGATAAGGAGCAGATTCAGACTACCAAATAAAATGGTAGGAATATGTTATCAACTAAATTCTCCCAACACTGTTCCAACAAGCCACTGCAGCCACACATTGGGAATATCTCCCTTGTCATTCATGGAAGTTTGGATCTTTTCCTCACAGAGTGTGCCTCACAACGACCTCACAGTATGTCCTGCCTGTACATTGGGAACATCTCCCATACTTGTATTTATTATTCATGGGGAGATGCTCCCAGTACAAGGTGAAATGTGGCTATAAGGTTGGTGTGAGACACACTTTGTGAGGAGAAGATCCCAATTCCCTATGTTGTCCATGTGCAACTTTAATGATCTGTTGGGACAGTGTTGGGAGCAGATCTGAGCTCCAAATAGAATTCAAGTGCAAGTGATGGTACTGCTGTTTGAAGTACAAATGGTGTTTCAACCCAAAACCCTTGAGGTTGAAAAACCAATGGTATAATACCCAATTGGCCAATTACACAACCTAGCTAAAAGCGCAATATATACAAACAGAGATATTTCACATGGCTGCAGGTGTTGTGTGGACTAAATCCAAATTCTATTACCACACTAGAGATTAGTCTGTATTTGACCTGTAGGTCAAGTCGAAAACTGCCCCTCAAATCCTAAATAAGTCATTATGGATCGCTGGCCCTAACAAGCTAGGTCTAACCAATGGCTGGTAAAGCCATTTTCATGGAACTCGGATTCAGTACTCATAAGACAATGCTCACACAGTCTTCACTGCCATTTGTAGCTATGCATTGAGAATATCACCCCACGAATAAAAATGTAGCATTCTTAATACATGATTGCAAGTGACTGTGAGGTTTCATACCAGTAATAAATTCATGGGCCCCACTGTGAAAAGTGCGGTCTCCATGTATTATATTTTTAACATAGAACCTTACAGCTAGTGGGCCGGGCAGGGCCGGGCTTTAAACTTATGATAAGGGCTATAGCTTAGGCCCAGGCCCGGCCTAACCCGGGGTTTTGGGACTGAAACATAAGCCCTATCTCAGGTCTACATGGGCCTATGCCGGGCCGGATTGGGCTGGACCTGATTCTGGGCCAATGTCTTTCATGTATAAAACATTATATGTTTATAATATTTTATATTAAATGACATAACATGTATATAAACTTATTTTATTCATTATATAATATAAAATATTACATATAATATAAATTATACATGTCATGTTATATATATATATGATCACCCTTAGGTTAGAGCCCGTTAAACAATTAAAGAATTCAGCTAAACCTTGCTGTTCCGTTTCGGCACGTGATTCCTATAATAATAATCAGCGGATTCAGCGCTTCAGCTCGTACGTTGAGATTAATCGTGGCAAAATAAACCATTAGTATTGTCTAATCATCAACTCAAAAAACGATATGATGAAGAACGACGTAATGGTCAGACTCGTGGCTGGAGAAACAGAGACTGCTGATATTACTGTGAGAAAAATAGAAAATCGTTGTTAAAAAAAGAAAAACTCTTTCATATATATATATATATATATATATATATATATATAAAGGACAATATCACAGCAAGTATGGTACAGATCTGCATAATATCTCATCAGAGTTGGTGGTGCATGGCTAGTCTTTGCCATAGTTAATGTGAAACTAGTAGTACGTAGACAAAGAAATGGAAAGTTGGAATCATGTGATGCGTTTGGCTGAAGTTTAACTAAACAGGAAGAGATGGGTATCAATGATATCAGTAACAAATCAAATGAAATCAGAGGAAAATCTCAATGAATGATGATTGCCATTTAATATATTAGCGTAAGTGTACATGCCTCTGTAAAAGTAAAATGACTAAAAGAGTAAAACTAAAAATGTATGGACCACTTTGATTCCAACTGTTTGATTGAACAGAATTAGAATCTTATTTTCATTATTGGTAGAATGGCATTCTTTCATGAACATTTATTTTCTTTCCCTTCAGAATGAAATCCCATTCCAATTGATTTCAATTTTTAGGGTGTAAGGTATTTGTTGGAGATTAATGGAGATTTCAACCAGGCCTAACAGGCCAGAACCCAAAATAATATTTGGACTAGATCAGACAGCTAGACTAGTCAACAAAAGAGTTATTTCGTTTTAGTTTTCAGCACATGATTCGTACTGCTTGAATTAACATCATTGAAAGAGAAGGGGCGAGTATCTCTATCCAAGACATTAGTATCCAACCTAGGAAAAACTGAAAATTAAGCTTTGTTTTTGAATTTCCACTACTTCATGTTAGAATTCTGAGAGTTGAGACCTCAATTGTCGGCACTATTAGGGGAAGGACAAACGCAATTCTCTTTCATTCACATTAGAAATCAATTACAAATAACAAATAGGGTCAGCTAGAGTCATTCAATTGAGTGAAAATATTGAAAGGATGGCTGGCCTGCCAAATAAGAAAGTGTTTGGATAAGTCATCGAACAAATTTTATTTTAAGCTCGTTAGGCTTCATAAATCATATATATAGGCCACGCCTTACTGCCTATATGCTAGTCCACAAGTGGGGAAAATATGTTGAATCCTATTTCTAGATAATTCCAATATAATTTTCCATCATGTGTTGTTTCACAAATTAATCTTTTTTTAAGAATATCTTTTGAGAGTTGATATGGTGAAAAGATAATATATTAATGTCTCGTATCACAAGTCTTTTTAGAAAGATCTTTCAATTCTAGATAGCCAAAAGACATGTTGAGTTTTTAGCGTCTTATCTTTAAAGATAGACCATTTGGTAATCAGCTCAGTTTACTAAACTTTTAGAAACATGTTTAGAGGCTATTTATCACACAAAAAGACCATAAAGCTTCATTTGAAGCTTTTTGAAATTTGGTTTTTTGGGTCTTTTCACACACGTTTTCTCATCTTTTTGGCTTTTGATTATCAAATGGAGAGCTTTCTAAAGCCTAGAAAACCGCATGAAAAGACTTACCAACCCTCACATAGTTCTTGGGATTTTGTCTTTGAGGCTGAGTTTGGAAGGAGTACAAATACAAATATATAGTGTGCAAAACCTTGTGTTTTGTATGTATTTGCATTTGTACTTCTTCCAAATTCAACCTAAGGTTCCATTTATTCCCGAAAAGTAAAAATACAAATATCTAGATCTATCGGACTGTTGAATGAAAGATTTTAGGCGCAGAAATACGGGCAGCTTCATTATTTTCAGCAGATATGGGCTTTCACGGACCTTATGGGAGATGGGCCTTTACCACTTCCATGCATCTTTCATTACCAAATTAAAAAAAAAAAACTATTTTTTTTGGCCTAACAGACAGGCCCCAGTTAGTTAATTGAAATAAGCATTACTGTAATAAAGGAAAAAATATAGGGCATTTTTCTGCTCATAATCGTATAAATTTTGCTTCTAGCTTACCAAAAATCCCATAGCAACCGAAATGGCTGGTAAGGCCTCCTTGAGAGACCTGTTTTTCTTCTCTAGGATTGTCCTCAGAAGACTAAGAAACCCACGTTCTCTCTGGAGAAAGGGTGGCAATTCTCAGACGACCCAGTTCAAATTTCAAAAGTACATTTCCCTTTCCTGTAAACCCCAGCTCTCCAGCCAAACTCTCATCTTTGATGTGGAGGGTCTGTTGCTGAGGTCGCCTTCTTTGTTTCCATACTTTATGCTTGTGGCCTTCGAGGGAGGTGGCTTACTGAGGTCTCTTATTCTGTTTCTTTTGTACCCTTTTGTCTGCATGGTTAGCCAAGAGATGGGGTTGAAGATCATGGTCTTCGTTTGTTTCTTTGGGATTAAAGCGGAGAGCTTCAGAGTTGGGAGAGCTGTGTTGCCAAAGTACTTGTTAAATGATGTTGGGTTAGAAGGCTTCGAGGCGCTGATGAAGTTCCAGAGAAATGTGGGTGTGAGTGCTTTGCCCAGAGTAATGATCGAAGGATTCTTGAGAGATTACCTGGGCATTGAATTTGCCGTGGGTAGAGAGTTGGTGGTCTTTCGTGGATATTTTCTGGGTTTAATGGAAGACAAGGAGAAAACCAGTCTGGTTTTGGAGAAGATGCTTGGAGAAGACAAACCGAGTAGTCATGTTGTTGGAATTGCTGGCTCCAACAAACATCTTCATCATCTGTTGTTTTCCCAGTGCAAGGTAAGTCAATATTTTAAGAACTTAAGACTTCATGAATCAGTACATGAACACTGAACACCTCTCTCACTCTCTAACTCTCTCTCTCTCTCTCTACAGGAGATTTACTGGGTGAATGAAGCAGAGAAGAGGAGCTGGAGTCATCTACCAAAGGAAAACTATCCCAAACCGCTCATCTTCCATGATGGTAGACTAGCTTTCAGACCAACGCCACAAGCCACTCTAGCTGCGTTCATGTGGTTCCCGATGGGTTTACTTCTTGCCATCATCAGAACCGTGGCCGGTTTATTATTGCCCTATAATATATCTGGTCCTATTTTAGCCCTCACAGGAATGAGACGCAGACAAACAAAACCGAAATCTTCACCAACTACTGTTTCAGTCATCCCCACACGTAAAGCAAAAGGCACTCTCTACGTCTGTAACCACAGAACCCTCTTGGACCCGGTCTACCTTTCTGCTGCCCTCAACAAACCTCTCACTGCAGTCACGTACAGCCTAAGTAGAGTGTCGGAGCTCTTGTCGCCGATCAAAACAGTCCGATTGACGAGAGACAGAGAGCGAGACGCAGAGACGATGAAGAAGATGTTGGGCCGAGGTGACCTCGTCGTCTGCCCCGAAGGCACCACCTGTAGAGAGCCGTATCTGCTGAGGTTCAGCCCTCTGTTCGCGGAGATGAGCGACGAGATTGTTCCTGTAGCCATGGACGTAGAGGTGAGCATGTTTTATGGAACAACGGCTGCAGGCCTGAAATGCTTGGACCCACTTTTCTTTCTCATGAACCCATTTCCCACCTACAAGGTCCGTCTGCTAGACAAGGTATCAGGGTCGTCCACGTGTTGCGATGGTGGGCCATCAAGGTTCGACGTGGCAAATCATGTGCAGAGGCGGATTGGTCAGGCGTTGGGCTTCCAATGCACAAAGCTTACACGGAAGGACAAGTATTTGATATTGGCAGGTAATGAAGGGATGGTTGCAGCAGTTGGTAATATTAACAAACCCATACATCAGAGATCAGACCTAGTCTGTTCCCATGAATCATGAATGAATGTCAAATAGCGACTACTTCAAAGTTCAAAAACTGATACATTGGGTAACTAATGGTGTAAAGAGTAAATTTGAACGGATGCATTTCTCATCAGTAATGTCATCTATTGATTTGTTTTTTGGGATTTTTGGCCGGAAAAAAGTAGAACTTATCTTACGTTCGTTTGCGGTAAGGTTTTAAAAAATGACTCAGAATCCAAACCGTTTTAGCTATTGGTTTTTGGGTCAACAGTTCAACCATTCAGTTGGAATGGACAGTTCATTCTAACTTAAAAAATAAAAGAAATAGTTTGACCTTTTGGGTCAGCGGGTCATAGACCAAAACAATAGTTTTTGACCAAAGACCGAATTAAGGGTGAAATGAAATTGGTTACCTGAAGGATTCCTGAGCCGAATGGTCTGACCATCTGCATCTGGGTCAATAGCGATTAAAAACACTGATTTATGGTGTAAACACAAAAAATGCAGGTGGAAATTAAATCAACGATGCTCCGGTTTAGCTGAGTGTAAATGGGGACCGGATAACGAGAACCATTTACACTCCTCACGCTTGATTACCAAAGCTAAACGATGCTCGGCAGTTCTGGTGCTCTGGTTAATTCCTTGAACCAAGAATGAAGAAGAAAGGAAGAGAGAGAGATACCGGTGGGAGCCAACTCGGTCGGGAATTGTTGGCCCGGCCCGCAAATCTCCAGGCCCAAGCCTACTCATCCTAACTGCAATTCACTTCTGGGCTCCATGGTCCAACCTTTAAATGGGTATCAGCATTCAGCACAGCAAATGTTGCCGACTTTTCTAAACCACCAGAAAAGCTTTCTCACCCTCCATTCAAAGTTTATCCAATGAGTGGGTCAGCTCCTTCTCATGGAAATTTTGTTTTCTGTTAGCAAACGCCTTGGTTTAATTATTATAAACTAATGGTAAATATCTCCCTTTACGGTTTCCTACGGTTATATGTACTGGATTCATCTGGTCACGCTACAGCACAGTAATTACACCAGTAAGTATGATTAGTGCTACTTACCAAAAAGGTATGATTATTGCTATTTAGATATTTTTCAACGAAGTTTTTGCAATATTCTTGTTTCCATTTTCCTAATTCCCATCCCATAATTCTGGATTCTACTCATTTGTTTTCCTGACAAATATTGTAAAACAAGCCTATATTGTATATCACCTTTAGGGGGCTTTCTTTTTTTGGTTTTTGAGAGGGGGAAATCTGGTCATTGGGATTTTGGTTCCTATTGACCAAGAATCACATGTTCTTTTTTCAGATTAATGAGGGGAGAAGGGAAAGTTTATTTTTTTGGGTATCACTTATTCGGATAAGTGATACCCATTTCTTAGGTGGATAAATAATTTTCCCACTTGAGGGTAATATTTCCAACACTTGAATGGGACAAAAAAAATGCCCCTTTTAATAATGATTTTTTATGATTAAAATGGTCATTTCCTTTTTTACTTGAGAAATAAAAGAATATGGATAAATAACCTGGGTAAGTGTTTCTCAGAAAAAACTTATTCAAATAATTGCATTTACCCGAATAAATAACTTTTCAAAAAGTAAATGGGACCTTAATGTTTTGTGCTCTTTTCTTTTAAAAGCAAATTTGACTAGTTAAGAAACATTTGCAGGCTTCATGATATGGGTAAATTTAGTATAAGTCATTGACCTGCACTTGAGAAATCTGATTATCATATTCTTTTATGTTTTCCAATAATAAATTGTTAGTTATGTGACTTAAACTCAACCATGGGACAGTACTAAAAGTAGGGCATTTTTATACTATTTACATTTTTATACTCAACCATGGGTAGTTTCACCATTCATGTTTTATCTATTATATAAATAGTCCTTGCAATCTATGTCAAGAATATATATTCTTAAGCATGTTAAGAATTTGAGATATATTCTTCTTGGTACATGATCTTAAATACTTCCTAGTCGGAGGTAGGGTTGTCGATTGTACTAGATTTGGTCCAATCTGATTCAGCCCAATGCGAGTCTAATATAAATGGACTAGGTCCAATCCAATTTGGACCATTTTGGATCGGTCCAATTCAATATTTGGACCGTCCAATTTGTTCAAATTCATTTTAGTTAATTTGGTCTGTTGACACCTATATTCTTATTTTATATCAATGAATTAGATATTGTCTTAATCCAATATAAATTTATTACGGATGGACTAGGTCCAATCCAATCTAATAAATATTTTGGACCAGATTGGTCCAATCCACTGTCTTTTTGGTCTGATCAATCCGTCCAAATTGATTTTGGACTGGACGGTCGCACTCTGGTTCACTTTTGCCTGTGTTTGGCAACATTACATTTATGCATTGACAAATGACAAACCAATGCATATTTACATTGACAATAAAATGTAAAAGTACATCAATAAAAAGAAGTAAATTTGCATTCAAGTGGGCTTTTGATAAAAAAAAAGCATATGCTTTGTTGAAATTCATGTTTGCATCCATTACAACTAAAAGTTTGTTTGGTAAAAATGTAAATTTATCAATGCAAAACTAACCCAATTTTATAATTTATATGAACCGTTTTACACTCTACACATTTGCGTTCACACTTATTTGCATCGTTTCCAAACATAGCCTAAAGCAAGTATGTAGATGCTTATTAGTGAACAAATTCACTAAACTTGATCCATCAATAAAACAATCACATGGATTTTCCTTTGTTAATGACTGTTTCTATCATCATATTTGTGTCGACGATCCTTAAAGAGAGAGAATGTCTTATGCACCTAAAATTGATATCGACTCAAGCCCCTGACCAAGGCAATATGGTATATGGAAAGAATTCCAAGTATCACATTGTCAGTCATTATCAATTCAATGGGACATATGATTGTGTCAGTAGGGTTTGATATATTCTCCATGACCCTTCACTCTTTAGGGACATTGGTCGATAGAATGCTTCGACTGCATAGTAACCATGGAGGGAAATGTTCAAGCCATTAGGGTGGTCATATCATGCATACTGCTAGGTGTCATGTACGTGAAACCCTAAAACATTTGGGTTTTTCAAACAGCCAAGTTTTTCCTATTATGATGTTGTGTTTTCAATCCGTTGTTGATTAATTCGGACAATCAAACCATCTAAAATGTCGTATGGACTTCTTTTGGGTGCAATATTTTTAAGGCTAGACATAAAATAATACATGCATATATATTACATGGATGATATATTTATACAATTTAAATGACATAATACAAGCATATATGTTGCATGTGACCCATTCAACCTGGATGATTGAACCACTAGTCCATGGCTCAAGGCAAAAATGAGTCAGCCTCCATGTCTAGTCTAGATAAGGGATTAACAGGAAAGAAGCTATACCAAACCCCAAATACATGGCAAAACAATTCAGCCACTTCTGATGAAAAATGAGCATACCACCATTTGTAATTAGGTTGGCCATGAGTCGAGTTCTTCATGAGCTATTCGAGTTCGGTTCAGTTCGGTTTCAACCAAGCTTCGAGCTTGAACTTCACGAGCTGAGCTCGAATAGCTACATAATAATAATAATAATAATATAAAAAATAATATATATATATATATAATAAAATATTATAGATATAATATTTTTATATATAATAATAACTAATTATCATAATTTTTAATTTTTTAAATATCAAATAAAAACTATTTTTTATATATAATTTTTTTATTATTTTTATAAAGCATTTTTCTCAAGTCAAGCTCGAGCTTACTAGCTTTTGACTCGAGCTAAGTTGGAGCTCAAGCCTCATACTACCTTGGCAAACCGAGCTTGAATAACTAATTATTCGGATCAGCTCAGCTCGAATCCACCTCTATTTGTAATAAATTCAACTCTGCCCACATAATCCATGAAGGAAAGGAAAAGCAAGGTACCAAGGAATGGGGCTAGTTAACTCTTCCTCTCGAATATGACCTTTGTTCGTGAGCCAATCAATCGCTGATTTTCTTCGCGATGAGTATGTTTTATATGAGATCTGAGAGTTCTTGGATTGTTTTAAGACTTTGCAGTCTTGCACGACCATGGAGGCTTGGCTTTGTCTTGGTGCATGATCACCAATAGTGAGTCACCTTTGATTGTTATCGCATACCTGTAGAGCTAAGACATGGGCTTCGATTATTTGTGGGGATTATTTGGCCATTATGGTCTTTCATAATGCACCCATTGGGCGCTGCTTTCATTAAGGGTGTCAATTGGATTGGATTTGACCCAATCCGATCCAGTCCAACGTGAGTTCATTACAAATGGATCAGGTCCAATCCAATCTAATAAATATTTTGGACCAATCCAATTTAATGTTTGGACCATCCAATCTGTTCAAAATCATTTTAACTTAGATTGGTTTCAATCCAATCCCGGTCCATTAATACCTATATTCTTATCTTATATTAATGGAATGGATATTGGTTTAATCCAACAGAATCCAATATAAATTTATTATATATGGACGGATTAGGTCCACTCCAATCTAATATATGGGGTCTGGTCCAAAACCGGTCCATTGACACCCTTAGCTTCCATCATCCATAGGCATTT
This sequence comes from Nelumbo nucifera, assembly GCF_055504915.1. Classification (NCBI taxonomy): domain Eukaryota; kingdom Viridiplantae; phylum Streptophyta; class Magnoliopsida; order Proteales; family Nelumbonaceae; genus Nelumbo; species Nelumbo nucifera. Next base: position 107,961,881 of record NC_142651.1, read on the forward strand.
TCACAATTCACTGGAAGTTGCTGAATTGTTTTCTCTGTGGGTGATTCAGTTGGGTCAGAGGTGTGTTATCACACCCAAACAATCTTTGGAGAAGTACCAACAGGCCCAATGCAGATGTCTGATTTCCACTCCAGAGTTATAAACATTCAAAATGTCAATAACTCACATTCTATGTACGCCTGTAAATTTGCATCAATTCCGAGGTAGCACCTACCCCAACAGTACTTTATACCTACAAATTCTGACCATGGGCTGAACCGTCATTCTCCTAACAATCTTTGCTGGCATTAACGACTTATCTTTATCCACTAACTATTGAATGAATTGATATGATATCATCGGACCAGAAGAGAATCCAATGGAGGATATTGAAATGATCAATACTCTTAGAAACCTTTTTTTTTTTTTTTCTTTTCACTTTACCTAATATGTCAAAGCCTTAAAAACTTGAAATAGACAAGTCCCCACTTTAACAGGGCTCAAGAGTTCGAATCTACATCCAAGAAGCACATTGGGAACTATTTAGCCTTGTTACTTCAACTCATTTATAAGCAACATATTCTTTGGATTATTTCAATATTAATGGATACGACATTAAATTGAATGGAATGACAAAGCAGGACTCATATAACCGATCACATATAATTGAGATAAAGCTTAGATGACGATGATGATGATTATTTTGTCATGTACCTTCTTGAATCCCATAGATATGTAGATAAGGTTAGCTGAACCCGGCCGGCACAATATCAATCTACTTGAATAGTAACTCCAGCTAAAGTTATTGCTTCATTCGTCAAATATTTCTGCAATGGATATATAACAAAATTTTCCAATTTTAGAACCCACACATGATCTAATTAATAATCAACCAGTTTCTCCTCTGGAAATAGAACTGATTGAGCATCAAATTAAGAAGCAATTAGGGCCGGTGGAAAAGCCAAATAAATAATAATAAGTGAGCTTCCCATAGAATTAATATATAGTTCAAAACTCTGATTATAAGAGTCTTATTAGATTTGGATACGTAGCCCTGGCCCCGTGGGCCATAGGTATGGCTTCAACAGTTGAAGGTCGTTGTTGCACTTAAATGTCTTTAATTCTTCTCTGTTCATTAATAAATTCTGCTTAACTATCACTACTTATCAGAGAAGTGGAAGAAATTAAAAGTAATCCACATTGGGCCCATTAACATGAAGAATAAATTAAGGAATGTCATTTTGGGCATATATATTATATATAAAACATTTCTCAAATATTTTCAAACATTTTTCAGGCAATGAATGTGCTCACGTTGAATAAACCATGAGCACCCCACCATGTCTGCCATTCCCACTATTAAACCATTTTGTTAAAACTGGACTTTGGTTTGACATCAAGAGAAAAAACAAATGTAAATACTTAAAACTCATCTTTTACACTAATGTAATTAATCTAATGTTAATAGAAATATACAACTACAAACTTACTGCAATATGTTATTAATTATGGGTTCAACTATGATGCCAGAAAAATATGAAATCGGAAAAATTTACAACCAATCAATCGGTTTTATCCTAATAACAATCAATCAAATGGATTTTCATCAAAATTTACAAGGGATTTGATTGGTCAAAGTCTTTCTAGTATCATGTCTTTTGGGCATCATAGATTTTGGATATATAATTGGCTATCTAGATATTAAGAAAACCGCTTTGGAAATTGAGACATAACACTAGACTCGAAAAATTGAAAGAGAGAGAGAGAGAATTAAGTTATGATTACTCAACGGTATTATGAGGTTGCACTCTTATGGGATAAACATGACAAGAATTGTCTTCAAGTTGAGAAAAGCCTATCATTATTGAAGATGATTCCAAGTTCATCAACTGTTTGCGAAAGATGGTGAACCCCCTTGAGGCCGAAGAATGCCATCAATGAGTGCATGCATGTGAACGTCTTACTCGATCATGATGTTAGTTAGGTATCAACATCTTTATCATGAGGCAAATCAAGCGGCTGACTGGTTAACATATGAAGTCCTCAGTGATTTCTATATCTATAAGCAACCTATCTTAGTGTCTTGCTTTTATTTTCTATTGTGATGCTTGAAGATTTGATATCTCATCTTGTGTAATCCCTTTCTGTTTTATAAGAAAAAGAAATAAAAACAAGAATTAATGACTAAGAAACTCTGCCACAATACAATCAAATACAAATTAAACAAGTGTCATATGGGAGCAGTGTGAGGATATCAATTAAATAACGTGGGCCCATTTGGGCTTATGTGCTACCACTTCGCTTTGTTAAGGCCTTTGGATTCTGACATACAGAGAAATCAGAATCAAATATTCTCCAAACTTAAAACTACTCTTGTATTCAACCTAATTAATTTCCAGCACGAAGAAGAATGCTTGAAGTTGCAACTACCTGAATTCTAACTTCAACTTTGTCTTGTAGTGTCTTCAAATTATTCGTGAATCCAGATTTTTTCCTGTTACTAAGGTAATGTTTGGATGTTATGGCATTTTTTTCAGTGCCATTTCTGATAAAACAGTGTTGTATTAGTATAGCGTTTTTTTTTTTTTTTTTTTTTTTTTTTTTCTGGGACTGCTGCTGGTACTTATATAATTGTTTTTCAACACCACATCAACAAATTATTACTAGCAACAGTATACAAAAATTGTAACATTTTTCAGACCACACCCTTCCCAATTTCCAAGATGTATAATATGAAAAAACATTTTTCAGAAATACATCCAGCCAAACAGGCATCAGTTTCCCTAGCACCGAATTGTCCGGATCTCCAAGTAGTTTCTAGCGATGACTGGTTGGATTGATAAAGCATATCATATATTCATACGTGTCGTAGTTTTGGTGGAAGTAGCGGAACAGCTAGCTGTTTATAGCCACCATGCATGCATATGTTAAGAGTTGTATTCATTCTCTCAAGAGCCATCTTCAATCAACATACTATTCCGCTGAGACGTCCTCAGCCTCAGACATCCAATGCAACAGTGGATGCATTGATGAATTCTGGTCCAAATTCAAATTATTAATTCAGTGTTCATCATTTGATCGTAGCTTGTGCGCTGTGCAGCATGTTTCAAAAGAAACGTTTCCTGTTTCAGAGGTGACAGCTTTCCCTGTTTCAACCAATTAGGATGTTAATTCTTTTTTAAACTCTTTAGTCGGATAGGTTTTGCTCTTTGCTTCGTACAACGTCTAGACGACTCTCTCACCACATATATCACCTACGGTCTACCAAAGCAAATTATTTAACCTAGTTTTATTTCCAAAACAAGCTCTGTATTAGAGAATTGAATGTTAATAAACCCACTGGACTGGAGCCAAGTAGACGAGTAATGTTTTTTCATTTTCAGTTGCAGAGCGAAATGGGTATTCATCCTTTGGTAGACCCTTTCTTGTTCGTTATAACCGACGTCACAGTGGTTTAGAAAAAGAAAAAATCTTTGGGTGTGCAGTGAGATGATTAGATGAAAGGGATCCTATTCTTAAAGAAACCCCATTTTTTTATTTATAAATAAGGAGAGAAAGTTGGTCAATGATTATCTCTTTCTGACTCACCAATTTTATAATGTTTCTTATATATTAAGTACAGGTTCCCACAGTAAAGGAAACTTTATTTATCCCCGTAAAATTTACAAATCTCTGAGATAGATATATATTCTTTCAACCTAGGACAAAAGCTTATAAAACATGATAAGACAGATTTATCATTTTTAATATTAGCTTTTTATGAATAAAAAAAGTCATTATATTACTTATTTGAGAATCAAAAGAACATGTATAAATGAATTTGTCAGAATAAGTGTTATCAAGAAACATTTACCTGAATAAATGATCTTACCAGATAAATAAAAAATTTATAAAGGAACGACCCAAATCACAACCTTATAATATTGTTACATTCAAACTCACCATGCAAAAAAAGGAAGATATTAACGTAACAAATTAACAATGATTCATGATGAATCGATTTTTGGGTGATGGCCAATTTTTTGTGCTAAGTATTTCGTCTTTTGGTCAGTTTCCAAGTGGCCGATGACTCAGGCTGAAGTGGAGAACTTTGGCTGCTGAGCTAAGTCAAGTTGGGTAGGCTAGGTGGCGAGTTGCCTATGAGGTGCCGAGCAAACTAGATGGCGAGCTGTCTGTGAGGTGCCGGGCTGACCAGGTGCCGAGCTGCCTATGAGTAGACCTGTTCATGGGCCGGGCCAGGCTCGGGCCGGGCTTTCACTCTGTATTAATAGAATTTTCTAAGGCCTGAGCCCGGCCCGACCATCGGGCCTACAACTTGGGCCCAAGCCCGACCCTCATAAAAAGCCCAAAGCCCAGGCCTGGGCCCGAGCTCGAAATTTAGCCTATTGTTAGCGGCTGAATAGAGAGAGAGAGAGAGAGAGAGAGAGAGAGAGAGGGAGATTATAAAGAAAATAATAAAAAATGTATATATTAAATTATAAATATATATTTTAATAAATATTATATTATTTATATATTTTATATAATATATAAAATACATATTATATATTTTATAAAATATATAATGCTAAGTCGAGCCGGGCCGGGCCATCGGGCTACCCGACCCATGAACAGGTCTACCTGTGAGGTGCTGGGTTGACCAGGTGCCGAGCTGCCTGTGAGGTGTCGGGTTGACCAGGTGCCGAGCAGCCTGGCGGTGAGCTGGATTGATGAGCTTCATTGCTCTTTAGAGACTTGCAAGGAACCAAATGTCAGAGGATCCGGGGTGACTAACCTGACGAGGTCGCTCCAATGCTTAAGTCAGTACTCTCATAGTAGACTGCGAGCTAAAAATCACAAAGTATGAGAGCTAGAATTTGTTTATTTGCCATTGGGGTTGGTGCCTTTATATAGGCATTGTTTGGCGTGGGCTTCACGCACCATATCCGAGATTTCTGCGAGGTCGTCTAAGTGGTTCGAGATTCCTGGAGGTAACTGCCATGCACGTTGACCACCCTCCGGATCATTAGACACGTGGGCCAACTTCCAAGGATCATGGGAGTGTTTGGATATGCATGTCGAATTTGTCGCCGAGCACGTCTCCTAGGCCGTGCCTGTGCTAGGCTGCCAGGTCGCGCCAGGGCCAAGCCACCAGGTCGCGTCAGTGCCAGGCTGCCAGCTCGTGCCAGGGCCAGGTCGCGCTTGGGCCAGGCCACCAGGTCGCGCCAGTGCCAGGTTGCCAGCTTGTGCCTGTGCCAGGCTGCCAACTCACGCCAGGGCTAGGCCACCAGGTCGCGCTTGTGCCAGGCCGCCAGGTGGGACACCATCAACTTGACTAAGGCAAGTTGTTGCCAAAGTGATTCCGGATGTCACCTAGTTGTTTTGAAGTGCTATGTGTCACAATATCATTGGAGAGCCAAATCCCCCCTCATCAATTCACATGTCAAATATAACATGACAAAATCTTTGCTTTTGGTAAAACCCTGAAAATTTTCACGAAATCCACTTTATAAATTTTTATTTGTTCATGCGATTATAATAAATTATAACTTCCAAAATCCCCACATAGGACACGTTGACACTTTATTCCCCCTTATATTGGTATCGATTTTTCCTATTGTCATTGTTTCCAACTGTACAATAGTGAAATAGTTGAATAGAGAGATGAACTAAGACTCGCCTAAAAATTATTGGTCTTGGGACCCATTTTTATGGGTATTGTTTATTTAAAGCAAGAGTGAGGTGGCAAGTTATGAGAGGGTGGGCATGGAGCCCCAATGTCCCCAGCCACAATCGACTTATTAATCTTAGTGAATGAATCATCCGTTTTCCTTTTCTGTTTTGGTGGGGAATGATCTCGGTTCACTCCAAATAAGGTAATTAATTAAAGCCCTCGACTGGATTATTTGCCACATGGCAACCTTTAAAGTTCAAACTCGACAAGCGTGGAGTTAATGCTAAACACGGTGAGACGAGACGACCAAGCGAGAGGCGAGGCCCCAGTCAACAGTTGAGCAGCAGCCCACCTTCACCACCTTGATTCCTAATTGTTTATTTGTGCATAAGAAAAGTCAAATAAACGCCACATGCCTGGCCAGTGCCAGCCTTCCCAAACGCTGCATCATCATCTTAACTGGCATGCATGCATGCATATGCTCCTACTACCAAAAACAACCTCCAATTCTAATCTATTTTACATTTTATGGCCCTCATTCAACTTAAAGTGCAAATCATCACCCAATAATTTGGTCCAACTCTGTAGCTGTACTAGAAGTGTGTTGGTCAGAGATACGCCACAAACAAGCGATGAGTGATGTTCATTCTTCATATGCAATGCCAAATGTCAAACCAATAAACAATTGTCAGGTGGCAAGATGAAGCCCCCTGTTTTAGTGTGTTTCTTTTGAAAGGGCACCAGGTTTCTGTATCAATAGGATGTAAAATAATTGAACAAGGCAAGAGCCCCACATGTCATGGCCTAGGTGGCATACTGGAGATTGGAGAGAGATATTCCATTTTAATCATGCAATATAATTTGACTTACAACAAAATTTGCTTTGGCAAATGTATCAACCATCAACCCTCAATTTAAGAATAGGGATGTATATAGTTGTGGGAATTAAAAAATACTTCCATACTATACCATGTTATAGCTACCTACCTGCGAATTACGAAATGGGGTATCTGACTAAATAAATACATTCAAGCTAATCACTTGTATATTTTTAAACCAGTACCAAACAAGTACATCAACAACTCCTAATAGTATCTAATACTTCAAAATAAGGGGTGTTTTAGGGATAGATATCTATAAAATGGACCGCATGAAACAATAAATAAAAAAAAAACTAAAGGCTAATTAATGCTGCGTTTGATATTGCACTAGTACAAATATATGAGAGTGCAAATGTAAAAATGCAAATTTTTATTTAATTTTATTTTGAATTTGACTTTATTTTGCTCCATGTCTTAATTTACTTTATTTGCCCTGCGATGGTTTTGCATCAATGCAAATTTATTTGCATTACAACCAAACACAGCCTAAGCATCAAAACACCCATTACGGTTATTCATGTAGAAGATAGGACCTTATGGCATCTATAAACCCATATGGAAAAAACTCTTTTCATGAACACCTTCACTAGAAAATAATATAGGAGAGAGAGAGAGACGTATCTGATTCCTTACATTTATGGTAATTAAAGCTGAAAACAAAGGGTATTTTATCGGTGTCCATGTATAAAACCAGCCACGCTCGATGGCTGTGCAAAGCTCGTAAGTAGCAGTAGTACTCATACCCCATCATTCATACCTAGAGCCACTGAAAATGGCTGGTAAGGCCTTCTCCTTGAAAGCTTTTCTGCTTTACATCTCTCGGATTATTCTCAGAAGATCGAGGATTCCTCGCTCCTTCAAAGCCTCCCAGTTGAGACTCCAAAAGCTACCCTCTCTTGCAAACCGAGCTCTCATCTTTGATGTGGAGGGAGCCTTGTTGAGATCATCCTCTTTGTTTCCTTATTTCCTGCTTGTAGCCTTCGAGGCCGGAAGTCTGTTGAGGGCTCTTGTTCTCTTCCTCTTGTATCCCATTCTCTGTGTTGTCAGTGAAGACATGGGATTGAAGATCATGGTGTTTGTTTGTTTCCTTGGGATCAAGAAGCACAGCTTCAGAGTTGGGACAGCCGTGTTGCCAAAGTTTTTCCTGGAAGATGTTGGGTTGGAAGGTTTCCAGGAGGTGATGAGGTCCGGCAGAAAACTAGCTGTGACTGCCCTGCCCACGGTGATGGTGGAGGGATTCCTGAGAGATTATCTGGGCGTTGAGTCTGTCGTCGGGAGAGAGCTAAAGCAGTTTCGTGGGTATTTTCTGGGTTTCATGGAGAACAAGGAAAGATCCAGTCTAGTCTTGGAGAAGGTGCTTGGAGAAGAAGATGAACGGAATCGTGATGTTGTTGGAATTGGTTGCCTCAACAAATCTCTTGATCATCAAGTTTTCTCCCACTGCAAGGTATGTTATTTAATTAATATGTATATATTGGATTTCGTTATAGAATCAACCCAAACACTCACTTCTCTCCCTCTCTCTCTCTGGTTCACAGTCCACAGTCTACAGTCTACAGTCTTTGGCACAATTTAAACTAACTATAGCCTCGAATTCACCGTTAATTATATATTTATGGTTTCCGTGCTTGTACCTGCAGGAGATTTACTTGGTCAGTGAAGCAGAAAAGAGTAACTGGAGTCAACTACCAAAGGAAAACTACCCAAAACCGCTCATCTTTCACGATGGTAGGCTGGCTTTCAGACCAACTCCACTCGCCACTCTCGCCATGTTCTTATGGATTCCGATGGGTTTCATTGTTGCCTTGGTCAGAGCCATTGCAGGCTACTCATTGCCTTACAAGATGTCAACCCCAATTTTAGTCTTCACTGGGATAAGACTGAAGCTAACAATACCCAAATCTTCTCCCACCATTTCAGAAGACAAAACCACCAAAGGTGGAGTTCTGTATGTGTGCAACCACAGAACACTGCTAGACCCACTCTACCTCTCCACCATCCTCAACAAACCTCTCACAGCAGTCACCTACAGCCTGAGCAGAGTATCCGAGGTCTTAGCGCCCATTAAGACCGTCAGACTAACCAGAGACAGAGAGCGAGACGCGAAAATGATGGAGAAGCTCCTGAGCCAGGGCGACCTTGTTGTGTGTCCCGAGGGAACCACCTGTAGGGAGCCCTATCTGCTTAGGTTCAGTCCTCTGTTTGCAGAGATGAGCGACAACATTGTGCCGGTGGCCATGGATGCCCATGTCAGTTTGTTCTATGGCACCACCGCCGGTGGACTGAAATGCTTGGACCCACTTTTCTTCCTCATGAACCCATTTCCGGCTTACAAGGTTCGGCTGCTGGAGAAGGTCAGTGGAGCTGCTTCTAACTGTCGTGATGATGGTGCTCAGTCGAGATTTGATGTGGCTAACCATGTGCAGAAGGAGATCGGTCGGGTGTTGGAGTTCGAGTGCACCAGGCTCACAAGGAAAGACAAGTATTTGATATTGGCTGGTAACGAGGGGATTGTTGCAACTGACAACAAACCCCAGACTCACACCACACAGACATGCAAAACTACTTGATGCATGAGATAGCAGTTCATATAATATATAAATATATTGGAGTACTCTTGTCTCTTGCAGTCTGATTCATTTCTGATGAATCTCATCCGGGTCGCAAACCAAGCAGAGTTACATATAATTTTTCTTCCTTGTTATTTATTGTAATACAGTTTAATAAATGTTTAATTAATTTGTTTCACTTTCACATGGATTAATTGTTTGGATAATTTGAATGGAACATTACTACGTACTGTGTAGTTTGATTTGTACGATAACTACTTCTCTTTGAGACTTATTGAACGATAACTACGTAGTTTTACGTATAACAGTACTAGGTACAATGGGTTTAGATTAGAACCTTTCACTTAGGCTGTGTTTGGTTTAATTGAAAACAAGAGAGAAACAGAAAAATTGAGGGAAACTATTAGTGAAGAATTTATTTGTTTCATATGCATGCATGTGATGATGTGAATAACAAATAATTTAGTGGTTTTAGCATAAACAATACTCATTACATGACATAGCCTGTTATTTATTGAATATTATCTGATATCTCTATTCTCTACAAACTTGTATAAAGAGGAGTAAAGGACTCTACCCATGTTCTGTATCAAGAAATTGGTTTACACGAGAAACCCAACTAGTAGAAGAATTCATATAATTTGGTCAAACCCACTTAACCCTTATGATTTAGAAATTAATTTTTCTCGATCAATTACCTTTAAAATGCATCAGTTACTAGATTAAAAGATTCAGACATCATATTGAAAATTGCAACGAGTCTCCGCCTTCTTTTGTTTTCATTGTTATTGGTATTCGAGAGATGAGAGAGAGAGAGAGATACCACTGGATCTATAATCTATGTAGCAAGAGTTACTTATAAAATTATATTGCTCCAAATTAAAGACAATAACCCTAGCTAGCTTGCACTGTTCATCACGTGCCAGGCACATGGAATGGGACTCTTATTTTAATTTGGTTTTCAGTTTTCATGATGTCAAACTATTTAAACTATCATATTGTGACTTTGCAAATACGATGTACAGTCAAAGTGTGAACCATCTCTCTCTTTAGTATATATGGCAAGTAGAATATAATCTAGAGCAGCATGTTGATTATAAAAATCTCCAGACTGTAATTGTTTATAAAAAAAAGAAAAGAAACGAACCCTTAGGCAGGATCTCTCTCTAACTTAATTTAAATATCATGTTCACTGTTTTTTTGTTTGTTGGTAGAGCACTCCGAAGCACAAACATACGGTTTATGATATCCCTTGGATCGATTCGAATCCAAGTGGGCTTATTCATCATGCAACCAGCATTGGCCCAAATGGAGATGAGAGCACATCTGCTGCGACCGTGGTTACAGCATTCCGTTGCTGCTCCCCAATAAAATATGTAACATCACATGAACCATAAATTATTTAATTCCACAGCCCCTGCTTGATTTGAGGGGTCGCAGAAGATGCGAACTTCCACTGGAGATCTGTTGGTAGCGGTTCAGTTTTTCCCCCGAATTGCTTTATACGGGATCTGCTACTCACACATGGGCGCTTCATTGGCACATTCACCATCTGTCGTGCATTGGGAACATTTTCCATAAATAATAATTTATAAATACGGGAGATATGCCCAATGCATGGGACGATGTGAGTGTGAGGAGCAGATAAGGTCTCCAATTGTTTCCATCGTCAGGACTATTGCCTGGTTATATATACACTTGTACCATATATCATGGTTTTTAAAAACGAACCGGTGACCGAATCGGTCAGGTGTCCGGTTATCGGTTCGAACAGTTTGACCGTTCTGACAAGAAAATTAAAAAAATTAAAAAATTAAAAAATTGAAAAATAGTCAAAATGATTCGAATGATTAATCGGCCGGTTCAGTGGTTTGCTGACCAAAATCAACGATTTTGGGGGAAAAAATGGTTTTGGAAGAAAACAAAACCGATCAAGTGACCAGTTCTCAGTTTTTCTAGTCCGACCATCCGATCCGGTCCAATTTTAAAAAGTGCTATATATAATTGTTGAAAAAGAAGAAAAGTCAACAGAAACACAAGTTGGGCGAGCTCTCGCTTTTCGATCTCTTTGGACCAAATCAGACAGCGAATGGAGGGGGGCTGGACATTTTCCAAGAATTTCAGGGAATCTCGAATTGTCGGAATCTCTTTTATATATCCTTATTTTATTTTTTAGGGTGCTAATACTTAAATATGTTACAGCTTGGACTTGTACTTGGAGTTCACTCCACCACATTCACAATTACAATATAGGTAGTGGAACCCAAGCGATTCGTGTAGCAGGTTCTGGTTCGGGACCAGTTGGGCTGGTCCGGCTGGAGACAAAACCATCCACATTGGGTTGGGTAGGTAGGTGTGGATTTCAGTCTAAGTTAGGTCTATTCAAGCTCAATTAGTAGAAAAACACAAGGCTCGAATTCAATCTCAACCACATTCGACCTAAAGATTAGAGTCCGAGTTCAGCTGAACTTAAAAACTCACACGTTCGAGCTCGGTTCGCTCGAGCTCAACAGTGTGCCAAGTTTTGTATAAAAATAAAAAATAAAAGTCATACATATCAAAATTAAAAACATTATATATAACACAAGCTCAATTAAATTTACAAGTTTCATGAATATAATCAAGCTTTTCATAAACCAAACTTAAATAATTTATAAAAAAACTCAATCCACGTCCACCCATATGAACAATCTATCACTTACCATCGGTGTTGTGGAATATCAATTTTTGTGGGTGATCAGAATTGAAGCTAAATTCTAGGTATAACCCTGTTAGGGAATTAAGATAAGGATTGGTATATGTAATGTTATGATAAGGGTGACGTTGAATAAAGTTACATTAAGAATTCTTAGCAAGACAGAATTTGTTATGTTACTATAGAGTTTGGGATGGATAAAGATAGACTACATAAAATTTTAAATAGAGTCTAAGAGTTTGAATTTGAATAGATTTGATTTCTGTTTTAGTATATAAATATGATATAATTACTATATTCAATCAATGCATTTTTTCTAACCTTCCTTGAATTTTAATAAACCCATAATCAGTAATTTAGCTTGGAATATTAATGCTATAAATCCGAACTTCAAGAGCTGCTATTCTCTTTTCCATGAATATATAATAATCGGAAATAGGCCAATCCTCAATCATAATGCATGGACTATAAACCTTCCCAGGCAGGATTGGAGCAAGGTGAAAGATTCAAATAACACAAGCAGCCCCTACGGATATTGGGTGGTTCAGACTTCAGACTTGGGAGATTTCAGATGGATCACTCATCACTCATCCTATTGACTTGGTGAGTCTATGACTGGCTATGACTTGCTAGAGGGGTTTTCTACTCTTCCTTCTCATTTCTATGAGTCTATGACTGGCTAGATGCGATCTACTCATCATCATCTATTTCCAATTAATTAATCTATCAATGAGGAGAGATGGATTCAACTTCTCACATTTAACAAAGTAAAGTCCAATATATTAGGAGGGGGAGTGCTGACTGATGATATCAAATCACTTGAGTCAAGGGATCGATACGTATTCCTCGTCAAATTCACATGCAGGTTCTGACTTCTGACCAGTTGTGTGTTTTATAATATATATCTGAAATGGTCTCTCTATACGTCATCCCTCTACGTTGTACCAAAATCAAATTATTCTAATATATTCCCAAACTGACCAATTTGTTTGCCAAAGTAGAAGGGGAAGGGGAAGGGGAAGAGGATGTCTGAAACGAGGAGGAAGAGTAGGCAGGAATGCAAAACCAGTTGGCAGTCAGGGTTTGTTTGGTTAAGAGAGTGGTCTGGTATTCCAGTTCAGGATCACTGACTCATTGTCCCATTTGTCTTTTTTATTGCTCTTACTCTTTTAAATAAATTGGTGTAATAGTGTACAAGTAAGTATTAATCCAGTTGGGATCTCTTTTTTTTATTTTATTTTTTTAAAGACCACACAACTGGGGATAGCCTATTCCCTTACCATTTCAACATATTCCTGATGCCACACATCGCACGGAGTGATTTGGACATCATTTTGGAATATCTCCGAAAAGCTTATTGGGAATAGATGTAGATATGTATTAATCATATATGATGTATGATATTGGGATTTAAATTTTTTTTTTACTTTTATCAAAATAAAGGCAACTATCCGTTTTATATGCTATAGGTTTTTACTTTTATTATAAAAAATTCTCATCTTAATTGAATGCGTACTGAATCAGAGTTTAGATTCCTTCTCCCTCCGTTGTGGAATACTAAGCCTCTGCCCAAAATTCAGTAGGTGTTTGGTATCGTAGCCGTTTTCAGTGAAGTTTTTCCTTCTAAAAATGGCCGCACAACACCTCACTAGAAACGGCTTATTTTTTGTTTGGCAACGTTGCTGCCATGTAGGATGAATTGCAATGGTTTCACCTCAATTCGGTTTGGTTGAAACTGTTTTCTCAAAAGTGTTTCCTTACCATTTGTCCGTATGATACTTGACTACTTAAAAAACTATTGGGTTCGAATATGATAGGGAAAAGACTGACCAAAATTCAAATTGGAATCATAATGTCCTATTTTCATATCTCACCATAAAAATCTTTGATTTTAAAAAATTCTTGCTATATGCATGGATGCGTCATAGTGCAAGTGAAAACCCAAAGGATGGAACGGTGCATCACGATGCACTGGATAGTGTTTTCCCATTGACTCAGTGTATACGTAAGTGCCATGTCACTCTCCTGTTTCGAGAAACATCAGCCTCCAACTTGAATCATCTTTTTTGCATTGCCGGCGGTTGCGAGTTGCACAAGTTTCAATACATTCCCGTTTCTTTTCATTTTTCTCTAAAAATTGGTACAACCAAATAGGTTTTTCGACCATTAGACCCCAAAATCTAACCCCAAGTTTCAATACATTCCCGTTTCTTTCAGAATTTCAATTGGTTCATTTTATAATTAAATGCACCAAGCCAAAAAAATGTCAAAATCCAAAATTCTATCTCCAATTCCGAATCCATCCCAATCCAATCATGCGCAATCTTGAGAGTGTAAAAACTAAAAATATTGATTCTTTCTGTGAACGCATTTTTCCTCTATTACCAATTTTGCCTTTGGGTTTTGTGTGCTAATTCTAGACCCACAATAATTTGGGTAACTTCCCAGATTGTTGAAAATTTTATTTATTCACCTACGAAAAGGGTAAAGCTTACCCAGGGAGGTAGCCAACAAGTTGAGAAGGGAAAATACATTTTTCATGAGCTTTATAGTTAATTCCCAGCAAAAGAACGTAGGAAAGCCGGTCAAATTCCCTACTGACCAATTCCCCTTTGTTCATGCCAAAGCAATGAGGACTCAAAGAAAAACAAAACAAAACAATTCGATATATGAAAAATGGTGAAACTCCACGATAAAAGCAGTCGTAGGCCATAAAAGCAAGGTTTTTAAAATTGGACTGAACAGGAAACTATTCTGGGGACCGGTTCTCGGGTCGAATGATCCAATCGTTGATAAGAATAAAAATTATCATATTTTTATCCTTAAATGTTCAGCCTTTTATACTTAATTAGTACTTAATTGGACTCCTTATGCTTGTATTTCGATTCAGGGCATGAAAGAAGGCATTAGGAGAAAAACAAGGCTAATCAGGTAATTTTGCACAGTTTTAGCGCTGCATAGTAATCTGGGCATAACTCTCCCATCCGGACTCCGATTGAGATAATTCAAGATGCATTGGAAAAATAAGGAAAAACTCTACAAATTTCATGTTTTTAGTTTTGATATATTCAGACTGCATTAAAGTCAAAATCGGGCCCGAAGTTTGAGCAAATTCATAGAGAAGCCCAGTTCGCAGCAGAAGCCCAATTCACAATAGAACCAGTTCACAGAGAAGCCTTGTAGCAGCCCAATTCGTTGAAGAAGCCCAATACGAATACAAGAATAAGAAAACTGCAAAGAGTCCTATCAGATTTAATTTTCTGATGTAATTCTAGAAAGATAAAGAAGATTGAGATTACCAGATAAGAGATAGGACGGGATTAGATCTAAACTAATCATTAGGAATTATGACTTTCTATTTTTGAGAAAAAACTCCAAAAAGAAGTTGGAAACAACCCCTCCTCCTAAAGCTATATAAAGGGGGGGGGGGGTCTAGCACCAGGCATCAATCAATCTCTGGAGCAATCAAGGAGAAATCCTCTAAGAAAGCTTCAGCCTTCAAGAAGGCAGTCAGCAACGTAGGAGGAGAAAAGGAGGAAGGCGGCGGCAAGGAGAAGACAAGCTCATCGATCTCAATCTCAAGGGCGACATCATGAATTCTTTCTTATACCTTGTTTATTTAAATTCCTTTATCATGAATTAGTTTATTTATAGCTAGGGCTATGGAAAGCCTAACCGCGACCATGGATTGATTTTTATTTAATTCAATCAAGTTGTTTTTATTTTCATATTGTCTATGAGTTATTATGCGTAATGCGATTACGAGTTTGGCCACCTCTTAGTTGATTTGGTTTATGTGGATGAATCGAAAGAGGAATTCATATAAGAGACTAAATAACTCATAGTGTGAATTGAATGGTATATAGGAATATATATACATGATTCATCTGATGACACAGGTTTTTCATAGAACTTAATGCACTTTCTATCTCGAAAACCCTAATCGAGGGATCGAAGGGTTACTTGATAGAAGTAGGTCTGATATATCCTGGGAGGGAATATCAGATAAATTAGGAAAGACTTCTACTTATGAAAATAATAAATCATCTTGGTTAATTTAATAAATTGATGTTCATTGGGATGGTTAGGTGGACCAATAGTCCTAACGCTTTCAATTAAATCGTTGCAAGTTTAGTCGTTGATTGCCTTTGTTTTTATCTCTTTTCTTTTTCTATCTTTAATTTTCAGTAGTTAAATTTGTTAGATCCAGAATTCGGTTGTCCAAATAATCAAAGGGAAACTATAGTTTTAGTACTTATTTTGTTAATTCCTCATGGGAACGATATTTTTATACTACTTGATAACTAGTGCACTTGCTAGGGTTATATAATTATAGCTATCAATCGTCTGATTCCAATGGATGGACCACTCTGACTTAAAAAAATAATAAATAAATAATAGTAGAAAATCATTGTCCAGATCGATAGTTTGACGATTTAACCACCCAGATCAATGGATTATTGACCAAATCAACGATTTTTTGTCAAAAAATGATATTAGGGTGAAATTGAACCAATTACCTAATTGATTGCTGGTTTTTCGGTCCAACCGTCCATTCCGATCCAGTCTTGGAAACCATGCACAAAAGGATCCAAGCACATGATGCAATGATCTATATAGAAGTGCCATGGTGTACATGTATAATGCTTGGAATTCCACCAACGAAATCCATCTTACCTACCCTACCACATTGCATTGTTTCTAAATGAAACAAAAGAAAATCATAACTTAATAAAATAAGGTCGGATCTAGGTGCAGTATAACTGGGAGTCGTTTGATCTAAGTATGGACGTAACAATCTCTAGCAACCAATTAGGTCGAGTACTAAGCAAAATAGATCTAATATTGCATTAATAACTAAGTATGTGTTTTATTCCATTGGCCTTTATTGAAATAACACCTGCCACATCAGCGCCATATAGGCATTGGCATTTATTGCATATGAAGCAAAATGAAACAACTGTTTGGTTTCACCATTTATCAAATAAATGGTAAAAAACTTAAACACTTTGATTTTTGTGCATGGGGCATCTGGGAAAATAATAAATTCTTGTTTCCCCCAATGCCCCAACATTTTTTGAAACCAAATGCTGATGTATCACACTTTAATGGGTATTAATATGAGGTGGAGAATAAAAAATGTTTAAAGTGAAGCCCAACCAAACAACAAAAATAGGAATCAAACAATAAAAAACGTTTAAAGTGAAAAAGTATAAATAAACATTTAAAGCGAAAAATCACAAATAAACGGCCACCCATAAATGTAAACGGAACCCACACCCTCTAAGTGTTATTGGGGTTGGATGAGGACTTGAATGCCGAGTTGACTAGACTGAGTTGGGGGGTAGATTGGGTGCCGAGCTAGGTAGTTCTTCAGAGAAACCTGCAAGGAATCAATGTTAGAGGACCCAAGGTGGCTAACTCGGCGAGGTCGCTCCGATGATTAAGTTTGTACTCTCGTAGTAGATCGCAAGCTAAAAAATCAGAAAGTATGAGAGTTAAAATGTGCTTACTTGCCTCCCTCTTGTGTCATTGGGGTTGGTGCCTTTATATAGGCATTGTTTTGTGTGGGCCTCAAACACCGCATTTGAGATTTCTAGGAGGTCATGCCGAACCGGTCCGAGATCCTCGAAGGTAACCGTCATGCACATTGACCATCCTCCAAAACATTCAATACGTGGGCCAACTTCCGAGAAACCTGGGAGCGTTGGGATATGCATGCCGAATTTGTCGATGAGCACATCTCACAAGTCACCGCCTGGTCCCCAGTCAGGTCGGCAAGCCCTCGAGGGAGGTCGCTCCTCGCGTCGAGGTCACTTTGGCTGGTGAGGACGTGCTATAGGCTAACCTTGGAAGAGGTGTTGCAAGCCAACCTAAGTTGTGGTCGAGGTTGCTAGGTTGGTGTAACGACAAGTCGCTTGGTCGGTGGTAAGGCAGGTCGCCAGGTCGGAGTAAAGATGAGCCACGATCTGGGACTCCAAATCATCACTTAGGTGGTGTCTAGGTGTCATCTAGTTGTTCTGAGATGCCATGTGTTACAATGTCATTCGAGGGCCAAATCCGCCCTCATCAATTGCCCCCCACTCCTTAGATTTAAGTAGCTCGGCAAAGGGAGTAGATTGCTCCTTTTGGCCCGAAATGACTGATTCGATAAGCTCGTAGTCGTAAGAGTCGGTCCAATTTGCTTCTCAGGTTGAAAGAGTCCAAGTGTTTGCAGCCTTACGCAGGACCTCACCGCCTTGATTATCGGGGCATGTGAGCAAATTCATTTACTCAAGGAAAGGTGGAGTAGATACCCCGAGGGCATCTACCTTATTGGGGATGCGACCATCAAGGGGTTCTACAGTCCAACTAAGTACCTCAAGAGTGAAGCTCATCATGTCGTCCTCAAGAAGGGGTTATGTGTGGTTGTTTTATCAAGTCAATCCACCTAGGTAGACTTCGACGCAATGTTTCTCGAGCTGGTTCTCAAAAGTGTAACCAATGAGTTTGATGCAGAGCTAGGAACCAAGGTGGAGATCGGCCAAGTTTGCATCTGTCATGATGCTGAAAGCGAACTAGTATTTCCTTTGTTTTTTCTTTCTTGTGCCGAATTAATCTTCCTTTCGTCGTTTCTTTTTCTCTGAAAACTTTTCTAAGTGTGGATTCACCCGGGGTGCCAAACTGGAGAGTTGGGCATAGTTAGGAATAATCCGAGGTTGATGTAAGTAGAGGGGTGTGAACATTGTAGGAAATGTATCCGACATGTTTGCACACCGATGAACGTGAACTGCTTTTTTTTTTCGCCCATGCCAGAGAGGTGACTGGGGTTTAGGTTACCCCTGTCGAAGCGACTAGGGTTTAGGTTGCCCATGCCGAAGCGACTGAGTGTTGTGTGGTGCTGAATTCTTCTATCAACTCGCCACCATAACCCTTAGGCCTAGTGAGCGACTCGTAGTCCACTCTCTTTATTCTTGACTTTGCCCATGCCAAAGGGGCGACTAGGTCTTAGGTTGTGCCGAGGTCATTATCAGCTCGGCACCTTAGCCTTTAGGTTTTGGGAGTGACTTCATAGTCCACTCTCCTTAATATTGTTTGGTCAATGTGCGGCCTGACCTTTCCGCCTACGTGGGTAGTCATTCTATAGTAACTCCTCTTGTGGATGCTTCTATGTCATCCCGTGGGATTATCTTCCTAGGTGAGTGCTTGCGAGACCACGTCGTACATGTTCTCCCCCCCCCCTTGCAAGGGCATAATGTTATTGTTGGTGTGAGTCGGCAGTTCAAGGCCACGATTGCACTACATCAGCCTCGTAATAACGTCGGTTGTCCACTCCTAAGAGAGTCCACGGGGAGCTCGATCTGCGGGAGTAGCTCTACTAACTATAGGTTGCCGACTCGCTCAGGAGCCTTGAGGTGCTCGACCAACAAGGGCGTTCACATAGTTCGTAGGCTGCTAACTTCCACGGGAGTTGCGAAGGGTTCAATCTGTAGGGGAGACCTCATGAAGAGGACTAATGAGGCTTATCCGGGCTGAAATAAAGTTGGTAAAGTTGCTTAGTCTGTTGGCTATCAACTTCCTGCGAGAACCATGACTGGCTCGACCTACGGGGACAACCTTACTCCGAGGTGCCTGTTGCCAAACTATTGGTTGTTAAGGTCATTCTACTGTTGCCTATTCGACATCGACATGAATACGTCGAGCTGCTTCGTGCTCACATCTAGAAATTCATGCTTCATCTCATGGAATTGCCGCGCTTCGATCCCGATGGGAACTGCTGATGGCTCTGCCGCAGGGAGAGGGGCGTTCACAATCGGTAGCGGGGTATTTATCTAGGGCACTAGGGATGTTGAGTTCAGCCTGAACTTGTTTGATTGTCATAGGGGAGTTCTTTAGGTTCATCACAGATGTTTTTTCCCCCTAGTAATCGATATTCATTCTTGGTGTTGGTGCTGCTCAAAAGTGCCTTTGAGTTCATAAAAAATGGAAATTAGAAAGTGAGAACTTTAATTTCTAAAAGCTGAGATCTAAGCTTTTTGGAAAATAAGGACTTAGCTTTTTAGAAATGAGAACTTAGCTTCTTGTAGCATTTCCCACAGATGGCGCCAATTGACGAAGGGCTTTCTGGCAGCACCCTGTTGTTCGGACTATTTCCAGGTGGTTGATGACTCAAAGGTCGAAGTAGAGGATTTTTGTAGGATGAGGACTTGGATGCTGGGTTGACTAGGCCGAGTTGGGGGGTAGATTGGGTGTCGAGCTTGGTTGATTGCTGAGGTAGGTAGCTCTTTAGAGAAATCTACAAGGAATCAATGTTAAAGGACCCGGGGTGGCTAACCCAGCGAGGTTGCTCCGATGATTAAGCTAGTACTCTCGTAGTAGATCGCGAGCTAAAAAATCAGAAAGTATGAGAGTTAGAATGTGCTTACACGCCTCACTCTTGTGTCATTGGGGTTGGTGCCTTTATATAGGCTTTGTTTGGTGTGGGCCTCAAGCACTGCATCCGAGATTTCAGGGAGGTCGTGCCTAACCTGTCCGAGATACTCGAAGGTATCTGCCATGCACGTTGACCATCCTCTAGAACATTCGGTACATAGGCCAACTTCCTAGAAACCTGTGAGCGTTGGGATATGCATGCCGAATTTTTTGATGAGCACATCTCATAGGTCACCACTTGGTTCCTAGTCAAGTTGGGAAGACCTTGAGGGGAGGTCGCTCCTCGCGTCAAGGTCACTTCGGCCGGTAATGAGGTGCTATAGTCTGACCATGGATGAGGTGCTGCAAGCCGACCTAAGTTGTGGTCGAGGTTTCCATGTCCATGATGAAGGCAGGTCGCCAGGTCGGCAATAAACACAAGTTGCCAGGTCAGGGTAAAGATGAGCTGCGATCTGGGACCCCAAATCATCACTTAGGTGGCGTCTAGGTGTCATCTAGTTGTTCTGAGATGCCATGAGTCACAATGTCATTGGAGGGCCAAATCCGCCCACATCATACAAGAGATAATGCAATTCTTCCTCGAGGACCTTGACAACCATTGTTGATATTCTTAACAAAGTCCTGTTCAACAGAATCTATATCTATAAAGATATTCCAACCATAATTTAATCCCCAATAAAACACAATATTAGGCTTTTCTGCATCTATGTCAACATATTCAATCATATTGGGATCACAAAATCCTTGCACCTCCTCCAACTGTTGAAAAGATAGAAGCATAAAGACTCAAGAATCACAATTAACAGAGCTTTACAATATGGAGAAAAAGAGGTCATGAAGGAAAGATGATGTTTTCCTTGACAAGAAGACAACAAATGTGCAATTTCACCAAACCAACTGAATCGCTCAATGCATCTGCGTTTGAAGCAGACAATAAGATCCGGACAAAACACATGTATCTCTTTGTGTAGAAGAAATGTTCAAACCGGCTACTCCATGCAAAATTTGGCCTCCAAAGGTTCTACAATTAAATAAATAATGCATGATTTCAGTGTGAAGAAAAATCAAATTCTAACCAACCTAACCAAGACCCAAGGACATTCAATTGCTAGTCATATTGAATTAAAGGAAACGAAATACAAAAACAAAAATTAACCAATATAGCTAAGACTTTTGCAACCATCTCGTAGGGCACCACCTGTTTCATGAAATTTTGATCATTCAATCCATCTACCCTTTCAAGCCCTTTGACTAAAATTCAAAAGTATCAGCTTGTAATTGACACATCGCCTAGGTAAATCCATCTCGGATTAGCTTGTCCTTAGATTTGTAGAATCTTATCCATCAGATTCCAATATTATTGAAAAGGAATTTGGCCTCGTTTTGTCGATTGAAATTGCTTTTGCAAATTATGCATGATAAGATATAATTTGAGACTAGTGGTGTAGCGGGAAAAGAATCACGTATACATAATCGGACATTGGAAGAATTTCACTAAATTTACATGTTTAGCAGGGTTTCTCACCCTATTCACCCTCCCAATTTCACATGGGTTTATAAGTATGCCTGCCCACCAAATTACTTTTGTTGTGCTATCTCACTCATCTTGAAATAAAATTACCTCAAACCCTATAAAATTCAAAAAAAAAAAAAAACTCAAGATCCTAGGTATTTGAAATCTGAGTAGTGTCACGTAGGTAAAACCCTCGACCACCGCAATTTAACCCCAATAACTCGAACAACTCCACAAGTCACAACATATCCAATAAAATACTGATGTAAATGCTGGGAGTAAAATGGTTTTCTTCGTTTGTTATACCATGTAGGTAACTACTTCTAGGTGGTCGATGACTTAGAGGTTGAAGTGGAGGATTTTTGCTAGATGAGGACTTCGATGATGAGCTGAATAGGCCGAGTTTGGGGGTACATTGGATGCCAAGCAAGGTTGATTGCTGAGCCGGGTAGCTCATCAGAGAAGACTGCATGGAATGAAAGTTAGAGGACCCAACGTGGCTCACCCGGCAAGGTTGCTCCAATGATTAAGTTAGTACTCTCGTAGTAGATTGTGAGTTAAAAAATCAGAAAGTATGAGATCTAGAATGTGCTTATGCGCCTCCCTCTTCTGTCACTGGGGTTGGTGCCTTTATATAGGCATTGTTTGGTGTGGGCCTCACGCACTGCATTCGAGATTTCAGAGAGGTCGTGCCTAACCGGTCCGAGATCGTAGGAGGTAACTGCCATGCATGTTAACCATCGTCCGGAACATTCACTACATGGACTAACTTTCGAGAAGCCTGTGGGTGTCGGGATATGTAATCCAAATTTGTCGATGAGCACATCTCACAGGTCACCACCTCCTCCAACTGTAGAAAAGATTGAAGTATAAAGACTCAAGTATCAAAATTAATAGAGCTTTACAATGTGGAGAAAAAGAGGTCATGTAGGAAAGAGGGTGCTTGCCTTGACAAGAAGATATCGAATGCTCAATTTCACCCAACCAACCCAATCGCCCAATCTATCTGGTTTAAAGCAGACAAGAAGATCTGGACAAAACGCTTGTATCTCTTTGTGTAGCAGAAATGTTTAAACAGGCTACTCCATGCAAAATTTATCAGATTCACGGGTTATGGTTGCAAACCTAATGGACCCTAAAAGGAATTATATCTCCTCCCTTTAAGGCCCAATTCGATTCACGGATTCTGAGGAGGGAAAGATGGTGAATGGTATTGTGGTTCCCATTGACCATTATTCTCCTATTTTTTCCAGTTTTGTATAGGATCCATTTAAAAGACACATCCCCTAGGTAAATCCATCTCTAATTCGCTTATTCTCAGATTTGTAGAATCTTATCCATCAGGTTCCAATTTAATTGAAAAGGAATTTGGCCTCATTTTTTTTGATTGAAATTGCTTTTGCAAACTATGCATGATAAGATATAATTTGGGACTTGTGGTGTAGCGAGAAAAGAATCATGTATACATAATCGGATATTGGAATAATTACACTAAATTTAAACGCTTAGCATGTTTCTCACCCTATTCAACCTCCCCATTTCACATGGGTTTATAAGTATGCCTGCACACCAATTTACTTTTGTTGTGCTATCTCTCTCTTCTTGAAACAAAATTACCTCAAACCCTATGCAATTAAAAAAAAAAACTCAAGATCTTAGGTATTTGAAATCTGAGTAGTGTCATGTAGGTAAAACCCTCGACCACCGCAATTTAACCCCAGCAGAACTAACAACTTCACAAGTCGCAACATATCCAATAAAATACTGAGGTAAATGCTGGGAGTAAATTGGTGCTTTGTTCATTATACCAAGAAATCCTCTTATATGCTTTAAAATCCTTTCCACACTTAGGATCAAAATCAACATCTGAAACCTTTTTAGATTGTATAATAATGAAGCATTTTTTGGCAGCTCCTTGTTGTTTGGACTACTTCTTGGTGGTCGACGACTCAGAGGCCTAAGTGGTGGATTTTTGCTGGAAGAGGACTTGGATAACGAGATGACTAGGAGGAGTTGGGGGGTAGATTGGGTGTCGAGCAAAGTTGATTGCTGAGCTGGGTAGCTCTTTAGAGAAACCAGCAAGGAATGAATGTTAGAGGGCCTGGGGTGGCTAACCCGGCGAGGTCACTCCGATGATTAAGTTAGTTCTCTCGTAGTAGGTCGTGAGCTAAAAAATCAGAATGTATGAGAGCTAGAATGTGCATACGCGCCTCCCTCTTGTGTTATTGGGGTTGGTGCCTTTATATAGGCATTGTTTGGGGTGGGCATCACGCACAACATTCGAGATTTCCGAGAGGTCGTGCCTAACTGGTCCGAGATTGTAGGAGGTAACCGCCATGCACGGTAACCATCGTCTGGAACATTCACTACATGGGCTAACTTTTGAGAAGCTTGTGGGTGTTGGGATATGTAATCCAAATTTGTCGGTGAGCATATCTCGCAGATCACCACCTGGTCCGCAATTAGGTTGGGAAGCCCTCAAGGGAAGTCACTCCTTGCATCGAGGTCACTTCGGCCGGTCACGAGGATTTACCGATTGACTCTAGACAAGGTGCTGCAAGCCAACCTAAGTTGTGGTCGAGGTCGCCAGGTTGGCATACGGCAAGTTGCCAGGTCGGCGGTGAAGGCAGGTTGCGAGGTCAGCGGTAAATGCAAGTCGCCAGGTTGGGATAAAGATGAGCCACGATCTAGGAATCCAAATCATCACTTAGGTGGTGTCTAGGTGTCATCTTGTTGTTCTAAGATGCCATGTGTCACAATGTCATTGGAGGGCCAAATCAGCCCTCATCATACAATAAATAATGCAATTCTTCCTTGAGGACCTTCACAACCATTGTTGATATTCTTAACAAAGTCCTGTTCAACAAAATCTATACCTATAAAGATATTCCGACCAAGATTTAAGCCCCAATAAAACACAATATTAGGCTCTGCTGCATCTATGTCAACATATTCAATGGGATTGGGATCACAAAATCCTTGCACATCCTCCAACTGTAGAAAATAAGACAGTGAATGCACGATTTCACCCAACCAACCCAATCGCCCAATGCATATGGGTTTGAAGTAGACAGGAAGATCCAGACAAAACGCATGTATCTCATTGTGTAGCAGAAATGTTCAAACAAGCTACTCCAAGCAAAATTTGGCCTCAAAAGGACCTACAATTAAATAAATAATACATGATTTAAGTGTGAAGGAAAATCAAATTCTAACCAACCTGACCCAAGGACATTCAACTGCTAGTCATATGGAATGAAAGGAAAAGAAATACAAAAACAAAAATTAACCAATCTAACTAAGACTTCTACAGCCAGATAGTCAACCCAAATTTTGATTATCTGAAAGTACAAAAAATTGATAAAACAAATATATCCAGACAGAATAGATGGTTCTGATTCATGAAAATTTGATCATTCAATCCATCTACCCTTTCAGGCCCTTAGACTAAACTTCAAAAGTATCACTGCACCTCTAATAGTGACAAGGTTCATGATTTCCTACTTTCAAAATTCGAGGAGTTAATGCACATGATTATACAAACCAATATGTTTGTGACTTCTGCTTCCTGGTGTATTGATTCCAGGGCTTCTACTCATGCATGTAACACATTGCAGGGGTTCAGGACAAGCAAAAGACTAAGTGACGGTGAAGTGATTCTTTACTTGGAGACTTCTACAAGCGTTGCAGCAACAACTATAGGAACTGTAGAATTGTATTTCAGAGAAGGAACAATTACATTAAAAAATTGTCTTTATGTATCCATTTTGAGAAGAAATTTGATTTCTATTTCAAAACTGTGTGCGGATGGATATTTTGTTCACTTTAGTAATATGATTACCATCAAAAGAGATGACAAATTCCTCGCATACGGAGAACTTGAGAATGGTCTCTATGTTCTCCATCCTTCTCTAGAAACAAATATAACCAAAACTACATCGGATGATAACCCCAAGAAAAGAACCTGTGATACAATTAATTCCACGTGCCTGTGGCATTATCGACTTGGCCACATTAACATAGATCGTATCACAAGGTTGGTAAATGATGGTCATTTGGATTTTCTAACTGTAGAAGATCTTCCAACCTATGAACCATGCCTTTAGGGTAAAATGACAAAATGACCATTTAACGGTGAGCCTGAAAGCTCAATAGGCACCCTTGACCTTACGACCACTTACGTCGAGGTCTCTACGTCGGCATAAAGGCAAGTCGCCAGGTCGAAGGTGCCTTTATATAGGCATCCTGGCAAGGTCACTCCGATGATTAAGTTAGTTCTCTCGTACTAGGTCGCAAGCAAAAAAATCAGAAAGTATGAGAGCTAGAATGTGCTTACGTGCCTCCCTCTTGTGTTATTGAGGTTGGTGCCTTTATATAGGCATTGTTTAGTTTGGGGCTCACGCACCGCATTCGAGATTTCCGAGAGGATGTACCTAACCGGTCTGAGAGTGTTGGAGGTAACCGCCATGCATGTTAATCATTGTCTGGAAAATTCAGAACATGGGCCAACTTTTGAGAAGCCTGTGAGTGTTGGGATATGTAATCCAAATTTGTCGGTGAGCACATCTCGCAGGTCACCACCTAGTCCCCAGTCAGGTCGGGAAGCCCTGGAGGGAAGTCACTCCTCGCATTGAGGTCACTTCGGCTGGTCACGAAGTGCTACAGGCTGACTCTGGATGAGGTGCTGCAAGCCAACCTAAGTTGTGGTCGAGGTCTCTTGGTCGGCATACGGAAAGTCACCAGGTTGGCGGGGAAGGTAGGTTGCGAGGTCAGCGGGAAACGCAAGTCGCCAGGTCGGGATAAAGATGAGCCGCGATCTAGGACTCCAAATCATCACTTAGGTGGTGTCTATGAGTCATCTAGTTGTTCTGAGATGCTATGAGTCACAATGTCAATGGAGGGCCAAATCAGCGCTCATCATATAATACATAATTCCATTCTTCCTCGAGGACCTTCACAACCATTGTTGATATTCTTAACAAAGTCCTGTTCAACATAATTTATATCTATAAAGATATTATGACATGGATTTAAGCCCCAATAAAACACAATATTAGGCTCTTATGCATCTATGCCAACAAATTCAATAGGATTGGGATCACAAAATCTTTGCACCTCCTCCAACTATAGAAAAGATCGAAGTATAAAGATTCAAGAATCAAAATTAGCAGAGCTTTACAATGTGGAGAAAAAGTGGTCATGGAGGAAAGATGATGCTTACCTTGACAAGAAGATAGCGAATGCTCAATTTCACCCAACCAATCCAATCGCCCAATCCATATGGGTTTAAAGAAGACAAGAAGATCCGAACAACACGCATGTATCTCTTTGTGTAGCAGAAATGTTCAAACAGGCTATTTCAAGAAAAATTTCTCAGGTTCACGGATTATGGTTGCAAACCTAATGAACCCTAAAAGGAATTATATCTCCTCCCTTTAAGGCCCTATTTGATTCACGGATTCTGAGTAGGGAAAGATGGAGAATGGTATTGTGGTTCCCATTGACCATTTTTTTCCTGCTTTTTCTAGTTTGGTGTAGGGTCCTTCTAAAACACACATACCCTAGGTAAATCCATCTCTGATTCGCTTGTTCTCAGATTTATAGAATCTTATCCATCAGATTCCAATATTATGGAAAAGGAATTTGGCTTCATTTTTTCGATTGAAATTGCTTTTGCAAACTATGCATGATAAGATATAATTTGAGACTTATGGTGTAGCGGGAAAAGAATCATGTATACATAATCGGATATTGGAATAATTACACTAAATTTAAACGCTTAGCATGTTTCTCACCCTATTCACCCTCCCCATTTCACATGGGTTTATAAGTAAGCCTGCACACCAGTTTAATTTTGTGGTGCTATCTCTCTTTTCCTGAAACAAAGTTATTTCAAACCCTATGCAATTAAAAAAAAAAAACTCAAGATCCTAGGTATTTGAAATCTGAGTATTGTCATGTAGGTAAAACCCTCGACCACCGTAATTTAACCCCCGCAACACTAACAACATCACAAGTTGCAACATATCCAATAAAATACTAAGGTAAATGCTGGGAGTAAATTGGTTTTCTTTGTTCATTATACCAAGAAATCCTCCAATATGCTTTAAAACCATTTCCACACTTACGATCAAAATCAGCTTCTAAAACATTTTTAAATTGTACAATGATGAAGCATTTTCTGGCAGCTCCTTGTTGTTCGGACTAATTCTAGGTAGCCGACGAATGATAAGCCGAAATGGAGGATTTTTGCTGGATGAGGACTTGGATGACGAGTTGACTAGGCTGAGTTGGAGAGAGATTGGGTGCCGAGCAAGGTTTATCGCTGAGTTGGGTTGCTCTTTAGTGAAACATACAAGGAATGAATGTTAGACGGCCCGGGGTGGCTGTCCTGGCTAGGTCACTCTGATGATTAAGTTAGTTCTCTCGTAGTAGGTCACGAGCTAAAAAATCAGAAAGTATGAGAGCAAGGATGTGCTTCGCACCTCCCTCTGGTGTTATTCGGGTTGGTGCCTTCATATTGGCATTGTTTGGTTTGGGCCTCACGCACCGCATTCGAGATTTTCGAGCGGATGTACCTAACCGGACCGAGATTGTCGGAGGTAACCGCCATGCATGTGAATCATTGTCTGGAAAATTTGATACATGGGCTGTTTTACGATAAGCCTGGGAGTGTCGGGATATGTAATCCAAATTTTTCGGTGAGCACATCTCGCAGGTCACCACCTGGTCCCCAGTCAGGTCGGGAAGCCCTAGAGGGAAGTCACTCCTCGCGTCGAAGTCACTTCGGCCAGTCATGAAGTGCTACAAGTTGACTCTGGATGAGGTGCTGCAAGACAACCTAAGTTTTGGTCGACGTCTCTAGGTCGGCATAAAGGCAAGTCGCCAGGTCGAAGGTGAAGGTTGGTCGCTAGGTCAGCGGTAAACGCAAGTTGCCAAGTCAGGGTAAAGATGAGCCGCGATCTAGGACTCCAAACCATCACTTAGGTGGTGTCTATGAGTCATCTAGTTGTTCTGAGATGCCGTGTGTCACAATGTCAATGAAGGGCCAAATCAGCGCTCATCATACAATAGATAATGCAATTCTTCCTCGAGGAACTTCACAACCATTGTTGATATTCTTAACAAAGTCCTGTTCAACATAATCTATATCTATAATGATATTCTGACTTGGATTAAAGCCCTAATAAAACACAATATTAGGCTCTGTTGATTCTATGTCAACATACTCAATCTAATTGGGATCACAAAATCGATGCACCTCCTCCAACTCTAGAAAAGATTGAAGTATAAAGATTCAAGAATCAAATTAACAGAGCTTACAATGTGGAGAAAAAGTGGTCATGGAGGAAAGATGATGTTTACCTTGACAAGAAGATAGCGAATTCTCAATTTCACCCAACCAATCCATTCGCCCAATCCATCTGGGTTTAAAGTAGACAAGAAGATCGGGACACTACACATGTATCTGTTTGTGTAGTAGAAATGTTCAAACAGGCTACTTCATGCAAAATTTCCCAGATTCACGGATTATGTTTGTAAACCAAATGGACCCTAAAAGGAATTATATCTCCTCCCATTAAGGCCCTTTTCGAATCATAGATTTTGAGAAGGGAAAGATGGTGAATGGTATTATGGTTCCCATTGACCATTTTTCTCCTATTTTTTCCAGTTTGGTGTAGGATCCTTTTTAAAGGCACATCTCCTAGGTAAATCCATCTCTGATTCGCTTGTTCTCAGATTTGTAGAATCTTATCCGTCAGATTCCTATATGATTGAAAAGGAATTTGGCTTCATTTTTCCGATTGAAATTGCTATAGCAAACTACGCATGATAAGATATAATTTGAGACTTGTGGTGTAGCGGGAAAAGAATCATGTACACATAATCGGATATTGGAATAATTGCACAAAATTTAAACGCTTAGCATGGTTTCTCACCCTATTCACCCTGTCCATTTCACATGGGTTTATATGTATACCTGCACACCAAGTTACTTTTGTTGTGCTATCTCTCTTTTCTTGAAACAAAGTTATTTCAAACCCTATGAAATTAAAAAAAAAAAACTCTAGATCCTAGGTATTTGAAATTTGAGGATTGTCATGTAGGTAAAACCCTCGACCACCACAATTTAACCCCCGTAGCACTAACAACTTCACAAGTTGCAACATATCCAACAAAATACTAAGGTAAATGCTGGGATAAAATTGGTTTTGTTTGTTCATTATACCAAGAAATTCTCCAATATGCTATAAAATAATTTCCACACCTACGATCAAAATAAGCTTCTAAAACCTTTTTAGCATGTACAATGATGAAGCGTTTTCAGGAAGCTCCTTGTTGTTCGGTCTACTTCTAGGTGGCCGACGAATCAAAGGCCGAACATAATCTATTTCTATAAAGATATTCTGACATGGAATTAAGCCCCAATAATACACAATATTAGGCTCTGTTGCTTCTATGTCAACATATTCAATCGGATTGGGATCACAAAATCCTTGCACCTCCTCCAACTGTAGAAAAGATTGAAGTATAAAGATTCAAGAATCAAAATTAACAGAGCTTTACAATGTGGAGAAAAAGTGGTCATGGAGGAAAGATGATGTTTACCTTGACAAGAAGATAGCGAATTCTCAAATTCACCCAATCAATCCATTCGCCCAATCCATGTGGGTTTAAAGCAGACAAGAACATCCGGACACTACACATGTATCTGTTTGTGTAACAGAAATGTTCAAACAGGCTACTTTTTGCAAAATTTCTCAGATTTACGGATTATGTTTGCAAACTAATGGACCCTAAGAGGAATTATATCTCCTCCCATTAAGGGCCTATTCGATTCACAGATTCTGAGTAGGGAAAGATGGTGAATGGTGTTATGGTTCCCATTGACCATTTTTCTCCTGTTTTTTCCAGTTTGGTGTAGGATCCTTTTTACAGGCACATCCCCTAGGTAAATCCATCTCTGATTCGCTTGTTCTCAGATTTGTTGAATCTTATCCGCCATATTCCAATATTATTGAAAAGGAATTTGGCTTACATTTTCCGATTGAAATTGCTTTAGCAAACTATGCATGATAAGATATAATTTGAGACTTGTTGTGTAGCGGGAAAAGGATCATGTATACATAAACGGATATTGGAATAATTGCACAAAATTTAAACGCTTATCATGGTTTCTCGCCCTATTCAACCTCTCCATTCCACATGGGTTTATAAGTATACCTGCACACCAATTTACTTTTGTTGTGCTATCTCTCTTTTCTTGAAACAAAGTTGTTTCTAACCCTATGCAATTAAAAAAAAAAAACTCAAGATCCTAGGTATTTGAAATCTGAGTATTGTCATGTAGGTAAAACCATCGACCACCACAATTTATCCCCCACAGCACTAACAACTTCACAAGTTGCAACATATCCTATAAAATACTCTGGTAAATGCTGGGAGTAAATTGGTTTTGTTTGTTCATTATACCAAGAAATTCTCCAATATGCTTTAAAATAATTTCCACACCTACGATCAAAATCAGTTTCTAAAACCTTTTTAGCTTGTACAATGATGAAGCATTTTCTAGCAGCTCCTTGTTGTTCGGACAACTTCTAGGTGGCCAACGAATCAAAGGCCGAAGTGGAGGATTTTTGCTGGAAGAGGATTTGGATGACGGGTTGACTAGGCTGAGTTTGGGGGTAGATTGGGTTTCGAGCAAGGTTGATTGTTGAGCTGGGTTGCTCTTTAGAGAAACATACAAGGAGTGAATGTTAGAGGACCCGGGGTGGCTATACTACCGTGGTCACTCTGATGATTATGATAGTTCTCTCGTACTAGGTCGCGAGCTAAAAAATCAGAAATTATGAGAGCTAGAATGTGCTTATGCGCCTCCCTCTTGTGTTATTGGGTTTGGTGCCTTTGTATAGGCATTGTTTGGTTTGGGCCTCACGCACCGCATTCGAGATTTCTGAGAGGATGTACCTAATTGGTCCGAGATTGTCGAAGGTAACCGCCATGCACAATAATCATTGTCCGGAACATTCGATACATGGGCCAATTATCGAGAAGCCTGGGAGTGTCGGGATATGTAATCCAAATTTGTCGTTGAGCACATCTCGCAGGTCACCATTTGGTCCCTAGTCAGGTCGGGAAGCCCTAGAGGTAAGTCACTCCTCGCGTCGAGGTCACTTCGGCTGGTCACGAAGTGCTATTGGTTGACTCTGGACGAGGTGTTGCAAACCAACCTAAGTTGTGGTCCAGGTCTCTAGGTCGGCATAAAGGCAAGTCGCCAGGTTGAAGGTGAAGGTTGGTCACTAGGTCAGTTGTAAAAGCAAGTTGCCATGTCGGGGTAAAGATGAGCCACGATCTTGGACTCCAAATCATCACTTAGGTGGTGTCTATGAGTCATCTAGTTGTTCTGAGATGCCATGTTTCACAATGTCAATGGAGGGCCAAATCAGCGCTCATCATACAATACATAATGCAATTCTTCCTCGAGGACCTCCACAACCATTGTTGATATATTTAACAAAGTCCTGTTCAACATAATCTATATCTATAAAGATATTCTGACTTGGATATAAGCCCCAATAAAACACAATATTAGGCTCTGTTGCTTTTATGTCAACATATTCAATCGGATTGGGAATACATAATTCTTGCACCTCCTCCAACTGTAGAAAAGATTGAAGTATAAAATTCAAGAATCAAAATTAACAGAGCTTTACAATGTGGAGAAAAAGTGGTCATGGAGGAAAGATGATATTTACCTTGACAAGAAGATAGCAAATTCTCAATTTCACCCAACCAATCCATTCGCCCAATCCATTTGGGTTTAAAGCAGACAAGAATATCCAGACAGTACGCATGTATCTGTTTGTGTAGCAGAAATGTTCAAACAAGCTACTTCTTGCAAAATTTCTCAGATTCACGGATTATGTTTGCAAACTAATGGACACCAAAAGGAATTATATCTCCTCCCATTAAGGCCCTATTGAATTCACAGATTCTGAGTAGGGAAAGATGGTGAATGGTATTATGGTTCCCATTGACCATTTTTCTCCTGTTTTTTCCAGTTTATTGTAGGATCCTATTTAAAGGCACATCCCCTAGGTAAATCCATCTCTGATTCGCTTGTTCTCAGATTTGTAGAATCTTATCCGTCGGATTCCAATATTATTGAAAAGGAATTTGGCTTCATTTTCCCGATTGAAATTGCTTTAGCAAACTATGCATGATAATAAATAATTTGAGACTTGTGGTGTAGCGGGAAAGAATCATGTGTACATAATCGGATATTGGAATAATTGCAATAAATTTAAACGCTTAGCATGGTTTCTCACCCAATTCACCCTCTCCATTCCACAAGGGTTTATAAGTATACCTGCACACCAATTTACTTTTGTTGAGCTATCTTTCTTTTTGTGAAACAAAGTTATTTCAAAACCTATGCAATTAAAAAAAAAAATTCAAGATCCTAGGTATTTGAAATCTGAGTATTGTCATGTAGGTAAAACCCTTGATCACATCAATTTAACCCCCGCAGCACTAACAACTTCACACGTTGCAACATATCCAAAAAAATACTAAGGTAAATGCTGGGAGTAAATTGGTTTTGTTTGTTCATTATACCAAGAAATTCTCCAATATTCTTTAAAATCATTTCCACACCTACGATCAAAATCAGCTTCTAAAACCTTTTTAGCATGTACAATGATGAAGCGTTTTCTGGCAGCTCCTTGTTGTTCGGACTACTTCTAGGTGGCCGACGAATCAAAGGCCGAACATATTCTATATCTAAAAAGTTATTCTGAGTTGGAATTAAGCCCCAATAAAACACAATATTAAGCTCTGTTGCTTCTATGTCAACATATTCAATCGGATTGGGATAACAAAATCCTTGCACCTCCTCCAATTGTAGAAAAGATTGAAGTATAAAGATTCAAGAATCAAAATTAACAGAGCTTTACAATGTTGAGAAAAACTGGTAATGGAGGCAAGATGATGTTTACCTTGACAAGAAGATCGCGAATTCTCAATTTCACCCTACCAATCCATTCACCCAATCCATCTGGGTTTAAAGCAGACAACAAGATCCAGATACTACACATGAATCTGTTTGTGTAGCAGAAATGTTCAAATAGGCTACTTCATGCAAAATTTCTCAGATTCACGGATTATGTTTGCAAACCTAATGAACCCTAAAAGGAATTATATCTCCTCCCATTAAGGCCCTATTCGATTCACAGATTCTGAGTAGGGAAAGATGGTGAATGGTATTATTGTTCCCATTGACCATTTTTCTCCTGTTTTTTCCTGTTTTGTGTAGGATCCTTTTTAAAGGCACATCCCCTAGGTAAATCCATCTCTGATACGCATGTTCTCTTATTTGTATTGTTCTCAGAATTGCTGAATCTTATCCGCCAGATTCCAATATTATTGTAAAGGAATTTGGCTTCATTTTTCGATTGAAATTGCTTTAGCAAACTATGCAGGATAAAATATAATTTGAGGCTTGTTGTGTAGCGGGAAAAGAATCATGTATACATAATTGGATATTGGAATAATTCCACTAAATTTAAACGCTTTGCATGGTTTGCCACCCTATTCCCCCTCTCCATTTCACAGGGGTTAATATGTATACCTGCACACCAAGTTACTTTTGTTGTGCTATATCTCTTTTCCTGAAACAAAGTTATTTCAAACCCTATGCAATGAAAAAAAAAAACTCAAGATCCTAGGTATTTGAAATATGAGTATTGTCATGTAGGTAAAACCCTCGACCACCAGAATTTAACCCCCACAGCATTAACTACTTCACAAGTTGCAACATATCCAATAAAATACTAAAGTAAATGCTGGGAGTAAATTGGTTTTGTTTGTTCTTTATACCGAAAAATTCTCCAATATGCTTTAAAATGATTTCCACACCTACGATCAAAATCAGCTTCTAAAACCTTTTTAGCATGTACAATGATGAAGCGTTTTCTGGCAGCTCCTTGTTGTTCGAACTACTTCTTGGTGGCCGACAAATCAAAGGCCGAACATATTCTATTTCTATAAAGATATTCTGACTTGGATTTAAGCCCCAATAAAGCACAATATTAGGCTCTGTTGCTTCTATTTCAACATATTCAATCGGATTGGGATCACAAAATCCTTGCACCTCCTCCAATTGTAGAAAAGATTGAAGTATAAAGATTCAAGAATCAAATTTAGGAGAGCTTTACAATGGGGAGAAAAAGTTGTCATGGAGGAAAGATGATGTTTGCCTTGACAAGAAGATAACGAATTCTCAATTTCACCCATTCAATCCTTTCGCCCAATCCATGTGGGTTTAAAGCAGACAAGAATATCCAGACACTACACATGTACGTGTTCGTGTAGCCGAAATGTTCATACAGGCTACTTCATGCAAAATTTCTCAGATTCACGGATTATGTTTGCAAACCTAATAGACCCTTAAAGGAATTATATCTCCTCCCATTAAGGCCCTATTCGATTCATAGATTCTGAGTTGGGAAAGATGGTGAATGGTATTATGGTTCCCATTGACCATTTTTCTCCTGTTTTTTCCAGTTTGGTGTAGGATCCTTTTTAAATGCACATCCCCTAGGTAAATCCATGTTTGATTTGCTTGTTCTCAGATTTGTGGAATGTTATCCGTCAGATTCCAATATTATTGAAAGGGAATTTGGCTTCATTTTTCCGATTGAAATATCTTTAGCAAACTATGCATGATAATATATAATTCGAGACTTGTTGTGTAGCGGGAAAAGAATCATGTATACATAATCGGATATTGGAAAAATTGCACTAAATTTGAACGCTTATCATGGTTTCTCACCCTATTCACCCTCTCCATTTCACATGGGTTTATAAGTATACTTGCACACCAATTTACTTTTGTTGTGCTATCTCTCTTTTCTTGAAACAAAGTTATTTCAAACCCTATGCAATTAAAATAAAAACTCAAGATACTAGGTATTTGAAATCTGAGTATTGTCATGTAGGTAAAATCCTCGACCACCACAATTTAAACCCCACAGCACTAACAACTTCACAAGTTGCAACATGTCCAATAAAATACTACGGTAAATGCTTGGAGTAAATTGGTTTTGTTTGTTCATTATACCAAGAAATTCTCCAATATGCTATAAAATAATTTCCACACCTACGATCAAAATCAGCTTCTAAAACCTTTTTAGCTTGTACAATGATGAAGCATTTTCTGGCAGCTCCTTGTTGTTCGGACTACTTCTTGGTGGCCAACAAATCAAAGGCCGAACATAATCTATATCTATAAAGATATTCTGACTTGGATTTAAGCCCCAATAAAACACAATATTTGGCTCTGTTGCTTCTATGTCAACATATTCAATCGGACTGGGATCACAAAATCCTTGCACCTCCTCCAACTGTAGAAAAGATTGAAGTATAAAGATTCAAGAATCAAAATTAATAGAGCTTTACAATATGGAGAAAAAGTGGTCATGGAGGAAATATGATGTTTACCCAGACAAGAGGATAGCAAATTCTCAATTTCACCCTACCAATCCATTCGCCCAATCCATCTGGGTTTAAAGTAGACAAGAATATCCGGATAGTACGCATGTATCTGTTTGTGTAGCAAAAATGTTCAAACAGGCTACTTCATGCAAAATTTCTCAGATTCACGGATTATGTTTGCAAACTAATGGATCCTAAAAGGAATTATATCTCCTCCCATTAAGGCCCTTTTGAATTCACAGATTCTGAGTAGGGAAAGATGGTGAATGGTATTATGGTTCCCATTGACCATTTTTCTCCTGTTTTTTCCAGTTTGGTGTGGGATCCTTTTTAAAGGCACATCCCCTAGGTAAATCCATCTTTGATTCTCTTGTTTTCAGATTTGTAGAATCTTATCCGTCAGATTCCAATATTATTGAAAAGGAATTTGGCTTCATTTTTCCGATTGAAATTGCTTTAGCAAACTATGCATGATAATATATAATTTGACATTTGTGGTGTAGCGGGAAAAGGATCATGTATACATAATCGGATATTGGAATAATTGCACTAAACTTAAACGCTTAGCATTGTTTCTCATCCTATTCACCCTCTCCATTTCACATGGGTTTATAAGTATACCTGCACACCAATTTACTTTTGTTGTACTATCTCTCTTTTCTTGAAACAAAGTTATTTCAAACCCTATGCAATTAAAAAAAAAAACTCAAGATCCTAGGTATTTGAAATCTGAGTATTGTCAAGTTGGTAAAACCCTCGACCATTGCAATTTAACCCCCGCAGCACTAACAACTTCATAAGTTGCAACATATCCAATAAAATACAAAGGTAAATGCTGGGAGTAAATTGGTTTTGTTTGTTCGTTATTCCAAGAAATTCTCCAATATGCTTAAAAATCATTTCCACACCTACGACCAAAATCAGCTTGTAAAACCTTTTTAGCTCGTACAATAATGAAGCGTTTTCTGGCAGTTCCTTGTTGTTCGGACTACTTCTTGTTGGCCGACAAATCAAAGGCCGAACATAATCTATATCTATAAAGATATACTGACTTGGATTTAAGCCCTAATAAAACACAATATTTGGCTCTGTTGCTTCTATGTCAACATATTCAATCGGATTGGGATCACAAAATCCTTGCACCTCCTCCACCTGTAAAAAAGATTGAAGTATAAAGATTAAGGAATCAAAATTAAGAGTGCTTTACAATGTGGAGAAAAAGTGGTCATGGAGGAAAGATGATGTTTACCTTGACAAGAAGATAGCGAATTCTCAAATTCACCCAATCAATCCATTTGCCCAATCCATGTGGGTTTAAAGCAGACAAGAAGATCCGGACACTACACATGTATCTGTTTGTGTAGCAGAAATGTTCAAACAGGCTACTTCTTGCAAAATTTCTCAGATTCACGGATTATGTTTGCAAACTAATGGACCCTAAGAGGAATTATATCTCCTCCCATTAAGGCCCTATTCGATTCATAGATTCTGAGTAGGGAAAGATGGTGAATGGTGTTATGGTTCCCATTGACCATTTTTCTCCTGTTTTTTCCAGTTTGGTGTAGGATCCTTTTTAAAGGCACATCCCCTAGGTAAATCCATCTCTAATTCTTGTTCTGAGATTTGTTGAATCTTATCCGCCATATTCCAATATTATTGAAAAGGAATTTGGCTTACATTTTCCGATTGAAATAGCTTTAGCAAACTATGCATGATAAGATATAATTTGAGACTTGTTGTGTAGCGGGAAAAGGATCATGTAAACATAAACGGATATTGGAATAATTGCACTAAATTTAAACGCTTATCATGGTTTCTCACCCTATTCACCCTCTCCATTCCACATGGGTTTATAAGTATACCTGCACACCAATTTACTTTTGTTGTGCTATCTCTCTTTTCTTGAAACAAAGTTATTTCTAACCCTATGCAATTAAAAACAAAAACTCAGGATCCTAGGTATTTGAAATCTGAGTATTATCATGTAGGTAAAACCATCGACCACCACAATTTAACCCCCACAACACTAACAACTTCACAAGTTGCAACATATCCTATAAAATACTATGGTAAATGCTGGGAGTAAATTGGTTTTGGTTGTTCATTATACCAAGAAATTCTCCAATATGCTTTAAAATAATTTCCACACCTACGATCAAAATCAGTTTCTAAAACCTTTTTAGCATGTACAATGATGAAGCATTTTCTGGCAGCCCCTTGTTGTTCGAACTACTTCTTGGTGGCCGACAAATCAAAGGCCGAACATATTCTATTTCTATAAAGATATTCTGACTTGGATTTAAGCCCCTATAAAACACAATATTAGGCTCTGTTGCTTCTGTTTCAACATATTCAATCGGATTGGGATCACAAAATCCTTGCACCTCCTCCAACTGTAGAAAAGATTGAAGTATAAAGATTCAAGAATCAAATTTAAGAGAGCTTTACAATGTGGAGAGAAAGTGGTCATGGAGGAAAGACAAGGTTTGCCTTGACAAGAAGATAACGAATTCTCAATTTCACCCAATCAATCCATTCGCCCAATCCATGTGGGTTTAAAGCAGACAAGAATATCCAGACACTACACTTGTACGTGTTCGTGTAGTAGAAATGTTTAAACAGGCTACTTCTTGCAAAATTTCTCAGATTCACGGATTATGTTTGCAAACCGAATAGACCCTTAAAGGAATTATATCTCCTCCCATTAAGGCCCTATTCGATTCATAGATTCTGAGTTGGGAAAGATGGTGAATGGTATTATGGTTCCCATTGACCATTTTTCTCCTATTTTTTCCAGTTTGGTGTAGGATCCTTTTTAAATGCACATCCCCTAGGTAAATCCATCTTTGATTCGCTTGTTCTCAGATTTGTGGAATGTTATCCGTCAGATTCCAATATTACTGAAAAGGAATTTGGCTTCATTTTTCCGATTGAAATATCTTTAGCAAACTATGCATGATAATATATAATTCGAGACTTGTTGTGTAGCGGGAAAAGAATCATGTATACATAATCGGATATTGGAAAAATTGCACTAAATTTGAACGCTTATCATGGTTTCTCACCCTATTCACCCTCTCCATTTCACATGGGTTTATAAGTACACCTGCACACCAATTTACTTTTGTTGTGCTATCTCTCTTTTCTTGAAACAAAGTTATTTCAAACCCTATGCAATTAAAAAAAAAACTCAAGATACTAGGTATTTGAAATCTGAGTATTGTCATGTAGGTAAAACCCTCGACCACCACAATTTAAACCCCACAGCACTAACAACTTCACAAGTTGCAACATATCCAATAAAATACTACGGTAAATGCTTGGAGTAAATTGGTTTTGTTTGTTCATTATACCAAGAAATTCTCTAATATGCTATAAAATAATTTCCACACCTACGATCAAAATCAGCTTCTCAAACCTTTTTAGCTTGTACAATGATGAAGCATTTTCTGGCAGCTCCTTGTTGTTCGGACTACTTCTTGGTGGCCGACAAATCAAAGGCCGAACATAATCTATATCTATAAAGATATTCTGACTTGGATTTAAGCCCCAATAAAACACAATATTTGGCTCTGTTGCTTCTATGTCAACATATTCAATCGGACTGGGATCACAAAATCCTTGCACCTCCTCCAACTGTAGAAAAGATTGAAGTATAAAGATTCAAGAATCAAAATTAACAGAGCTTTACAATATGGAGAAAAAGTGGTCATGGAGGAAATATGATGTTTACCCAGACAAGAGGATAGCAAATTCTCAATTTCACCCTACCAATCCATTCGCCCAATCCATCTGGGTTTAAAGCAGACAAGAATATCCGGATAGTACGCATGTATCTGTTTGTGTAGCAAAAATGTTCAAATAGGCTACTTCATGCAAAATTTCTCAGATTCACGGATTATGTTTGCAAACTAATGGATCCTAAAAGGAATTATATCTCCTCCCATTAAGGCCCTTTTGAATTCACAGATTCTGAGTAGGGAAAGATGGTGAATGGTATTATGGTTCCCATTGACCATTTTTCTCCTGTTTTTTCCAGTTTGGTGTGGGATCCTTTTTAAAGGCACATCCCCTAGGTAAATCCATCTTTGATTCGCTTGTTTTCAGATTTGTAGAATCTTATCCGTCAGATTCCAATATTATTGAAAAGGAATTTGGCTTCATTTTTCCGATTGAAATTGCTTTAGCAAACTATGCATGATAATATATAATTTGACATTTGTGGTGTAGCGGGAAAAGGATCATGTATACATAATCGGATATTGGAATAATTGCACTAAACTTAAACGCTTAGCATTGTTTCTCATCCTATTCACCCTCTCCATTTCACATGGGTTTATAAGTATACCTGCACACCAATTTACTTTTGTTGTACTATCTCTCTTTTCTTGAAACAAAGTTATTTCAAACCCTATGCAATTAAAAAAAAAAACTCAAGATCCTAGGTATTTGAAATCTGAGTATTGTCAAGTTGGTAAAACCCTCGACCATTGCAATTTAACCCCCGCAGCACTAACAACTTCATAAGTTGCAACATATCCAATAAAATACAAAGGTAAATGCTGGGAGTAAATTGGTTTTGTTTGTTCATTATTCCAAGAGAGGACCTCTCAGCTCATAATGATCATACACTGCCCGACAAGAGAGGACCTCTCCCTCGGCTGCAAGGAACAGTGTTGCACTCTCCACTTATATGGATCCCGGGAATTAAAACCTTCTTGCAAACATTTTAGAAACCACATATATACTTTTATATCTTATATAAAATATATTTTGCAAAACAAATCTCAACGGTTGAAATCGGCTGCCGGCGGTCTTGGTTTCCCTCAGAGAGAGTGCATCCCCGATCATTACCTTTGTCTGACAAAGGGGCTGATCCTGTCACTATGATCACCCACTCAGAAGAATTCTCGGACTGTCCCAACATACCCAGGTTTTGACCCCCGCTAAGGATCTCACTGATTGGTACATCAAAGACAGCCCAATCCGACACCTAGTGTAGTATCATAATCGAGTCTAGGGGTCGGGTGTAACTTTCTAGTTTTGCCCATCAATCTCCAAGGTCCAGGGCAATACTGGAAATCTGGTCCAGTTCAAAGATTCAATTAATCCTACACTGTATGTGCCGAGGGTCTCACCCTGGCAGCTGAGACAGGCCACCCCAACCGACTTGGTGGCACCACAGTGTCAGCCTTGTCAGGATAGGTCTCCCCAGACCGACCCACTGGCTGTGAACATTCTAAACTAACACGAGTCTCATTAAGTGTCCAGTTTAAGGGTATTACACAGAAACATACCAAGGGAACATGAATCAAATATGTATCTTTATTCATTTACAATAAACTCATAAAGTACATCATTCTGATTGAAGCTAAGGGCATACAAAACTGTCTAACAGCTCCCACTTGCACTTAGGTCCAATCAGGTACTAGCCAGAGTCCCATGCTTTCCACGTGTTTCTCAAACACTTTCTGTGATAGTGGCTTTGTCAATGGGTCTGCTACATTTTCCGCTGACGCTACCTTCTGAATCAGGACGTCCCCTCTACCAACAATCTCCCGCAGTACGTGGTACTTCCTCTCGATGTGCTTCGACTTCGAGTGGGCTCGTGGCTCCTTAGCCTGAGCAATGGCTGCATTGTTGTCACACAACAATGGAATGGGTGATGTGCTGGACGGAACAACTCCCAACTCGTGAACGAACTTCTTCATCCACACAGCTTCTTTGGCAGCCTCACTTGCGGCAATGTAATCGGCCTCGGTCGTGGAGTCTGCAGTGGACCCCTGTTTGCTGCTTTTCCAGCAAACAGCACATGATTCTATCGTGAAAACATATCCAGATGGAAATCGGCATCTGTAAACCCCTAGATCTGTAGTGAGCTACCGTCGAACACCAGACAAAACTCTTTTGTCCTTCGAAGGTACTTAAGTATGTTTTTCACAGCAGTCCAATGCTCCTGCCCTGGGCTGGCCTGAAATCTGCTTACTACACTCACTGCCTGAGCTATGTCAGGACGAGTGCACAGCATGGCATACATGATGCTCCCTACGGCTGAGGCATAAGGGACGTCTTTCATGCCATCAATCTCCTCAGAAGTCTTAGGAGATATCTTCTTGGAGAGAGTGACTCCGTGCCTGAAAGAAACGTTTCCTTTCTTGGAGTTTTCCATGCTGTATCCCTTGACTATTTTGTCAATGTAAGCAGATTGGGATAATCCTATTATCTGCTTCGATCTATCTCTATAGAGTCGAAGACCCAGTATATAGGAGGCTTCTCCAAGATCTTTCATGGAGAATTGCTGTGAAAGCCATACTTTCACCGTAGTTAACATTCCTACATCATTCCCAATGAGTAGAATGTCATCTACATACAGAACCAAGAAGGTAACCTTATCCCCACTGTACTTCCTGTAGACACAGGGTTCATCCGGATTCTGCTCGAAGTCAAACGTTTTGACAGCAGAGTTAAAACGGATGTTCCAACTTCTTGAAGCTTGCTTAAGTCCATATATGGATCTGTTAAGTTTACATACCATGGTTTCCTGACCTGCAGCAACGAAGCCTTGCGGCTGCTGCATATAGATATCTTCAGCAAGATCTCCATTCAGGAATGCAGTTTTGACATCCATCTGCCAAATCTCATAATCATGGTATGCTGCTACAGCTAGCAGGATACTAATGGATTTAAGCATGGCCACAGGCGAAAAGGTTTCCTCATAATCGATGCCCTCTTTCTGAGTGTACCCTTTCGCCACCAGACGAGCCTTGAAGGTCTCAACTTTACCATCGGGGCCCTTCTTCCTCTTGTAAATCCATTTGCAACCGATTGCCTTTACCCCGGAGGGCGGATCTACTAGAGTCCAGACTCCATTGGTCTCCATTGAGTCCATCTCTGCCCTCATGGCCTCCACCCACTTCTGGGAATCTATGTCCAACATAGCTTCCGCGTAAGTCACGGGATCCTCCTCACTAGTCAAGGTTTCCACCAGGTAACTATCCTGGTCATAACCATAACGGACTGGTGGCCTGGATGCCCGAGTGGATCTTCTAAGTTGGTCACTACCTGGAACTTGTGGGACATCTCCCACTGCTCCTGAGCTCTCCTCATCAAGAACAACTTCCTGACGATGGGTGTCCAGGATATAGTCGGTTTCCAAGAATTGCGCATTTCGACTGCAGAACACTTTCTGCTCACTTGGGTCATAGAAAAGGTAACCTACAGAGCCTTTTGGGTAGACTACAAATAGGCAACGACTGGTCTTAGATTCCAACTTGTCTGCACTCGTTCTTTTAACGTGTGCGGGACAACCCCAAATCTTCAAGTGTCTGACACTTGGTTTCTTTCCGGTCCAAAGTTCATATGGAGTATTCGGAACCGATTTGGTTGGAACCCGATTCAGCACGTAAATCGCAGTCTCTAATGCGTAACTCCAAAAGGATGTGGGTAACTCTGAGTGTATGAGAAGCGACCGGACCATATCTAATAAGGTCCTATTCCTCCTCTCTGAAACACCGTTAAGTTGTGGTGTAGCAGGAGGAGCTAATTGTGATACTATCCCATTGTCCTTTAAGTAGTCCCTGAATTCGTCAGAGAGATATTCGCCACCTCGATCGGATCGAAGGGCTTTAATTTCTCTCCCTAACTGTTTCTCGACCTCTTGTCTAAACTCTTTGAACTTTTCAAAGGATTCAGACTAGTGTCTCATTAGGTACACGTAACCATATCGTGAAAAATCATCTGTGAAGGTGATGAAATACACGTGTTGATTTCGTGTCCTAACACTCAGGGGACCACATACATCAGTATGTATTAGGTCAAGTGTGCCTGTACATTTTTCAGGCTTACCGTCAAATGGCCGTTTCGTCATCTTGCCTTGTAGGCAAGGCTCACAGGTGGGAAGATCTTCTACAGCTAGAAAATCCAAAGGACCATCCTTTACCAACCTTGTGATTCGGTCAACACCGATGTGGCCAAGTCGGTAATGCCACAGACACGTGGGATTAACTGTATCACGGGCTCTCTTCTTGGGGTTTTCAACCAACGTAGTTTCGGTTATGTTAAAAATCATTTCCACACCTACGAACAAAATCAGCTTCTAAATCCTTTTTAGCTTGTACAATGATGAAGCGTTTTCTGGCAGCTCCTTG
Organism: Nelumbo nucifera; assembly: GCF_055504915.1. Taxonomy (NCBI): domain Eukaryota; kingdom Viridiplantae; phylum Streptophyta; class Magnoliopsida; order Proteales; family Nelumbonaceae; genus Nelumbo; species Nelumbo nucifera. Next base: position 108,006,227 of record NC_142651.1, read on the forward strand.
TTGTTCAGACTACTTCTAGGTGGCCAACGAATCAAAGGCCGAAGTGGAGGATTTTTGCTGGATGAGGACATGGATGACGAGCTGACTAGGCTGACTTGGGGGGTAGATTGCGTGCCGAGAAAGGCTGATTGCTGAGCTGGATTGCTCTTTAGAGAAACTTACAACGAATGAATGTTAGAGGACCCAGGGTTGCTATCCAGGCGTGGTCACTCTGATGATTAAGTTAGTTCTCTCGTAGTAGGTCGCGAATCAGAAAGTATGAGAGCTAGAATGTGGTTACGTGCCTCCCTCTAGTGTTATTGGGTTTGGTGACTTTGTATAGGCATTGTTTGGTTTATGCCTCACGCACCGTATTCGAGATTTCCGAGAGGATGTACCTAACCGGTCTGAGATTGTCGGAGGTAACCGCTATGCACATTAATCATTGTCCGGAACATTCGATACATGGGCCAATTTTCGAGAAGCCTGGGATTGTCGGGATATGTAATCCAAATTTGTCGGGGAGCACATCTCGCAGGTCACCACTGGGTCCCCTGTCAGGTCGGGAAGCCCTGGAGGGAAGTCACTCCTCGCGTCGAGGTCACTTCGGCCGGTCATGAAGTGCTGCAGGTTGACTCTGGACGAGGTGCTGCAAACCAACCTAAGTTGTGGTCGAGGTCTCTAGGACGTCATTAAGGCAAGTTGCAAGTCGAAGGTGAAGGTTGGTCGCTAAGTCAGTGGTAAACGCAAGTTGCCATGTCGGGGTAAAGATGAGCCACGATCTAGGACTCCAAATCATCACTTAGGTGGTGTCTATGAGTCATCTAGTTGTTTTGAGATGCCATGTGTCACAATGTCAATGGAGGGCCGAATCAGCGCTCATCATACAATAGATAATGCAATTCTTCCTCGAGGACCTTCACAACCATTGTTGATATTCTTAACAAAGTCCTGTTCAACATAATCTATATCTATAAAGATATTCTGACTTGGATTTAAACCCCAATAAAACACAATATTAGGCTCTGTTGCTTCTATGTCAACATATTCAATCGGATTGGGATCACAAAATCCTTGCACCGCGTCCAACTGTAGAAAAGATTGAAGTATAAAGATTCAAGAATCAAAATTAACAGAGCTTTACATTGTGGAGAGAAAGTGGTCATGGAGGAAATATGATGTATACATTGACATGAAGATAGCAAATTCTCAATTTCACCTAACCAATCGATTCGCCCAATCCATTTGGGTTTAAAGCAGACAAGATGATCCGGACACTACGCATGTATCTGTTTGTGTAGCAGAAATGTTCAAATAGGCTACTTCATGCAAAATTTCTCAGATTCACGGATTATGTTTGCAAACCTAATGGACCCCAAAAGGAATTATATCACCTCCCATTACGGCCCTATTCGATTCATGGATTCTGAGTAGGGAAAGAGGGTGAATGGTATTATGGTTTCCATTGACCATTTTTCTCCTGTTTTTTCCAGTTTGGTGTAGGATCCTTTTTAAAGGCACATCCCCAAGGTAAATCCATCTCTGATTCACTTGTTCTCAGATTTGTAGAATCTTATCCGTCAGATTCCAATCTTGTTGAAAAGGAATTTGGCTTCATTTTTCCGATTGAAATTGCTTTAGCAAACTATGCATGATAATATATAATTTGAGATTTGTGGTGTAGCGGGAAAAGAATCATGTATACATAATTGGATATTGGAATAATTGCACTAGACTTAAACGCTTAGCATGGTTTCTCACGCTATTCACCCTCTCCACATCACATGGGTGTATAAGTATACCTGCACACCAATTTACTTTTGTTGTACTATCTCTCTTTTCTTGAAACAAAGTTATTTCAAACCCTATGCAATTAAAAAAAAAAATCAAGATCCTAGGTATTTGAAATCTGAGTATTGTCAAGTTGGTAAAACCCTCGACCATTGCAATTTAACCCCCGCAGCACTAACAACTTCATAAGTTGCAACATATCCAATAAAATACTAACGTAAATGCTGGGAGTAAATTGGTTTTGTTTGTTCATTATACCAAGAAATTCTCCAATATGCTTAAAAATCATTTCCACACCTACGATCAAAGTCAGCTTCTAAAACCTTTTTAGCTTGTACAATGATGAAGCGTTTTCTGGCAGCTCCTTGTTGTTCGGACTACTTCTAGGTGGCCGATGAATCTAAGGCCGAAGTGGAGGATTTTTGCTGCATGAGGACTTGGATGATGAGCTGACTAGGCTGAGTTGGGGGGTAGATTGGGTGCCGAGCAAGGTTGATTGCTGAGCTGGATTGCTCTTTAGAGAAACATACAAGGAATGAATGTTAGAGGACCCAGGGTGGTTATCCAGGCATGGTCACTCTGATGATTAAGTTAGTTCTCTCGTACTAGGTCGCGAGCTAAAAAATCAGAAAGTATGAGAGCTAGAATGTGGTTACGTGCCTCCGTCTAGTGATATTGGGTTTGGTGCCTTTGTATAGGCATTGTTTGGTTTATGTCTCACGCACCGTATTCGATATTTTCGAGACGATGTACCTAACCGGTCTGAGATTGTCGGAAGTAACCGCTATGCACATTAATCATTGTCCGGAACATTCGATACATGGGCCAATTTTCGAGAAGCCTGGGATTGTCGGGATATGTAATCCAAATTAGTCGGTGAGCACATCTCGCAGGTCACCACCTGGTCCCCTGTCAGGTCGGGAAGCCCTGGAGGGAAGTCACTCCTCGCATCGAGGTCACTTTGGCCGGTCATGAAGTGCTACAGGTTGACTCTGGATGATGTACTGCAAACCAACCTAAGTTGTGGTCGAGGTCTCTTGGTCGTCATTAAGGCAAGTCGCCAGGTCGAAGGTGAAGGTTGGTCGCTAAGTCAGTGGTAAACGCAAGTTGCCATGTCGGGGTAAAGTTGAGCTGCAATCTAGATCTCCAAATCATCACTTAGGTGGTGTCTATGAGTCATCTAGTTGTTCTGAGATGCCATGTGTCACAATGTCAATGGAGGGCCAAATCAACGCTCATCATACAATAGATAATGCAATTCTTCCTCGAGGACCTTCACAACCATTGTTGATATTCTTAACAAAGTCCTGTTCAACATAATCTATATCTATAAAGATATTCTGACTTGGATTTAAGCCCCAATAAAACACAATATTAGGCTCTGTTGCTTCCATGTCAACATATTCAATCGCATTGGGATTACAAAATCCTTGCACCTCCTCCAACTGTAGAAAAGATAGAAGTATAAAGATTCAAGAATCAAAATTAACAGAGCTTTACAATGTGGAGAAAAAGTGGTCATGGAGGAAAGATGATGTTTACCTTGACAAGAAGATACGAATTCTCAATTTCAACCAACCAATCCATTCGCCCAATCCATCTTGGTTTAATGCAGACAAGAAGATCCAAACACTACGCATGTATCTGTTTGTGTAGCGGAAATGTTCAAACCGGCTACTTCATGCAAAATTTCTCAGATTCACGGATTATGTTTGCAAACATAATGGTCCCTAAAACGAATTATATCTCCTCCCATTATGGCCCTATTCGATTCACAGATTCTGAGTAGGGAAAGATGGTGAGTGGTGTTATGGTTCCCATTGACCATTTTTCTCCTCTTTTTTCCAGTTTGGTGTAGGATCCTTTTTAAAGGCACATCCCCTAGGTAAATCCATCTCTGATTCGCTTGTTCTCAGATTTGTAGAATCTTATCCGTCAGATTCCAATATTATTGAAAAGGAATTTGGCTTCATTTTTCCGATTGAAATTGCTTTAGCAAACTATGCATGATAAGATATTATTTGAGACTTGTGGTATAGCGGGAAAAGAATCATGTATACATAATCGGATATAGGAATAATTGCACTAAATTTAAACGCTTAGCATGGTTTCTCACCCTATTCACCCACTCCATTTCACATGGGTATATAAGTATACCTGCACACCAATTTACTTTTGTAGTGCTATCTCCCTTTTCTTGAATCAAAGTTATTTCAAACCCTATGCAATTAAAAAAAAAAACTCAAGGTCGTAGGTATTTGAAATCTGAGTATTGTCCTGTAGGTAATACCTTCGACCACCGCAATTTAACCCCCGCAACACTAACAAATTCACAAGTCGGAACATATCCAATAAAATACTAAGGTAAATGCTGGGAGTAAATTGGTTTTCTTTGTACGTTATACAAAGAAATCCCCCAATATGCGTTAAAACCATTTCCACACCTACGATCAAAATCAGCTTCTAAAACCTTTTTAAATTGTACAATGATGAAGCATTTTCTGGCAGCTCCTTGTTGTTTGGACTACTTCTAGGTAGCTGACGAATGAAACGCCGAAATGGAGGATTTTTGCTGGATGAGGACTTGGATGACGAGCTGACTAGGCTGAGTTGGTGGGTAGATTGGGTGCCGAGCAAGGTTTATTGCTGAGCTGTGTTGCTCTTTATTGAAACATACAAGGAATGAATGTTAGACGACCCGGGGTCGCTATCCTGGCGTGGTCACTCAGATGATTTAGTTAGTACTCTTGTAGTAGGTCACGAGCTAAAAAATCAGAAAGTATGAGAGGAAGGATGTGCTTCACGCTTCTCTCTTGTGTCATTCGGGTTGGTGCCTTTATATAGGCATTGTTGGGTTTGGGCCTCACGCACCGTATTCGAGATTTCCGAGCGGATGTATCTAACCGGTCCGAGATTGTCAGAGGTAACCACCATTCATGTGAATCATTGTCGGGAAAATTCGATACATGGGCTGTTTTACGAGAAGCCTGGGAGTGTCGGGATATGTAATCCAAATTTGTCCGTGAGCACATCTTGCAGGTCACCACCTGGTCCCCTGTGAGGTCGGGAAGCCCTGATGGGAAGTCACTCCTCTTGTCGAGGTCACTTCGGCCGGTCACGAAGTGCTTCAGGTTGACTCTGGATGAGGTGCTGCAAACCAACCTAAGTTGTGGTCGAGGTCTCTAGGTTGGCATAAAGGCAAGTCGCCAGTTCGAAGGTGAAGGTTGGTTGCTAGGTCAGTGGTAAACGCACGTTTCCATGTCGGGGTAAAGATGAGCCGTGATCTAGGACTCCAAATCATCACTTAGGTGGTGTCTATGAGTCATCTAGTTGTTCTGAGATGCCATGTGTCACAATGTCAATGGAGGGCCAAATCAGCGCTCATCATACAATAGATAAAGCAATTCTTCCTCGAGGACCTTCACAACCATTGTTGATATTCTTAACAAAGTCCTGTTCAACATAGTCTATATCTATAAAGATATTCTGACTTGGATTTAAGCCCCAATAAAACACAATATTAGGCTCTGTTGCTTCTATGTCAACATATTCAATCGGTTTGGGATCACAAAATCCTTGCACCTCCTCCAACTGTAGAAAAGATTGAAGTATAAAGAATCAAGAATCAAAGTTAACAGAGCTTTACAATGTGGAGAAAAAGTGGTCATGGAGGAAAAATGATGTTTACCATGACAAGAAGATAGCGAATTCTCAATTTCACCCAACCAATCCACTCGCCCAATCCATCTGGTTTTAAAGCAGACAAGAAGATCTGGACACTACGCATGTATCTGTTAGTGTAGAAAAAATGTTCAAACAGGATACTTCATGCAAAATTTCTAAGATTCACGGATTAGGTTTGCAAACCTAATGGACCCTAAATGGAATCAGATCTCCTCCCATTAAGGCCCTATTCGATTCGCAGATTCTAAGTATGGAAAGATGGTGAATGGTATTATGGTTCCCATTGACCATTTTTCTCCTGTTTTTTTGCAGTTTGGTGTATGACCCTTTTTAAAGGCACATCACCGAGGTAAATCCTTCTTTGATTCACTTGTTCTCAGATATGTAGAATCTTATCCGTCAGATTCCAATATTATTGAAAAGGAATTTGGCTTCATTTTTTTGATTGAAATTGCTTTAGCAAACTATGCATGATATAATATAATTTGAGACTTGTGGTGTAGCGGGAAAAGAATCATGTATACATAATTGGATATTGGAATAATTGCACTAAATTTAAATGCTTAGCATGGTTTCTCACCCTATTCATCCTCTCCATTTCACATGGGTTTATATGTATACCTGCACACCAATTTACTTTTGTTGTGTTGTCTCTCTTTTCTTGAAACAAAGTTATTTCAAACCCTATGCAATTAAAAAAAAAGTCAAGATCCTAGGTATTTGAAATCTGAGTATTGTCATGTAGGTAAAACCCTCGACCACCGCTATTTCACCCCCGCAGCACTAACAACTTCACAAGTTGCAACATATCCAATAAAATACTAAGGTAAATGCTGGGAGTAAATGGGTTTTGTGTAGGATCCTTTTTAAAGGATCCACAAGTCTCCTGTTTTTTCCAGTTTGGTGTAGGATACTTTTTAAAGGCACAACCCCTAGGTAAATCCATCTCTGATTCGCTTGTTCTCAGATTTGTAGAATCTTATCCGTCAGATTCCAATATTATTGAAAAGAAATTTGGCCTCATTTTTCCGATTGAAATTGCTTTAGCAAACTATGCATGATAAGATATAGTTTTAGACTTGTGGTGTAGTGGGAAACGAATCATGTATACATAATCGGATATTGGAATCATTGCACTAAATTTAATCGCTTAGCATGGTTTCTCTCCCTTTTCACCCTCTCCATTTCATAGGGGTGAAGGGATGAGAGATCCATCCCATGGACGCCCAAAGATTGCGGAATAAGGGTTGAATTTCAAAAATTTTTCTCTCCCTTCAACTGGGAATAGAATTCCCTATTTAGAGAATCATATTTTCAATGATCATTCTTGAACCTTAAACTGAATCAGATCTGAACCAAAAGGAGTAGGAGAGAA